>NC_066852.1:23568393-23753645 GCF_001640805.2 Lates calcarifer | reverse complement strand
GGGTTGTCTCTTTATCAAAGTTTGCAAGTTTTTTCTGCAATGCAATGCACAATCTTTGCATGTCTTTATTGTTTTGGTCTAATTGCTCTATTTTGTTTTTGATGTCTCTATGTGTATTTTTGTTCAGTTCTTGGAGTTTACCTCTCAAGGTTTGTATGAATAGTATTTTACTCATGAATTGATCTTCTTTGACTTTCAACTCTGACTGTTCATCTTTCACTTTTATCTTTCTCACTCTCAAGTTTTTGCCTGTCCATATCAAGACTAGTCTTCAGCTGACTGATTTGTTCTTTTTCTAGACTTATGCTGTTGATAACAGCTTCAACCTCTTCTTTCTTCTTGTTGAGATCCTTCCTCAAAAGTTTCAGTCCTTCTCTTTCTTCCAATACAGTGCTCCTATAGGTTTGTAGTTCCTGAAATTGTGTTTTTTGAGGTCATTATCCTTTAGTTCATGTTCTTTTTGTTTCAATTTAATTATGTTCATCTCATTCTGAAGTGTCTTTATTCCTGTCTGAACCAGATGGGTCAAATCTCTAATGTTGGTTTTCTCTCTGTTCATCTCATCAATCAGAATGTCTGCATGTTCTTTTTCTTTTGAAGTTCAGTCTTTATGATTTCCAAATTGTCTTTTTTCCTCCTTTATATGTCGTTTCTCTTGGTCTAATAGGTCACTTTGTTTCAGGATGTCAGACCTCATCATCTCCAAGTCCATTTTATCTTTGTTCATCATCTCATTCACTCTGTCTAATTCTTCTCTCTCCTCCTTCAGCTCTGCCCTCAGTTTGTCAAGATGTAGTTTTTCATTCATAAACTTTTGCCTCCATAGATGTTCAACATGCTCTTTCTGGATGACCATGTCTGACAGTATACTTATCAGACCTTCCTTTTCTCTCTCTAACAGCTCGTGTAACAATTCATGTTTTCTTTCTGTCCATCAAGCTCTGCACACTTTTCTTCCAATGCAGACCACACCGTTAGCATATCTTCGTTGTTTGTTGTAAACGTTCCATTTTGTGTTTGATGTCATCACTCATTCTTTCTTTCAGCTGTTGAAGTTTCACCCTCAGACTTTCTAGGACTTTCATTTTAGTCATGACTAGATGTTCTCTCATCATCAGTTGAGACCTTCTTTTTTCCAGTTTGTCCTTTTCATTCAAAAACATGGCTTTCTTTCTGTCCATGTAAATCCTCATTTGACTGAGACATTCTCTCTCGCTACTGATGCTGATCATCATAGCTTCAAGTTCTGCTTTCATCTTGTTGAGATTCTTCCTCAAGAGTTCCATTTCTTTTCTTTCTGCCAGCACCCTCTTCTCAATGCTTCCCAGTTCTTGTTTTAGTCCTCTGGTGGCGTCAATCTGGACTTCTTGTTCATCTAGTTTTAAAGTAATCTTGTTAACGACTTGTTCAAGTTTGTCTCGCTCTCTCTGGGCCTTTAGGGTCAGCTCTTTAATGTTGGTTTTATTTCTGTTTTATCTCATCAAACAGACTCTCTGCATGTTCTTTCTTCTCTTGTAGCTCATCTTTATAACAACTTTTCTTTTCCCTCTTTTATGTCTTGCTTCTCTTGCTCTAACAAGTCCATTTGTTTCAGAATATTAGACCTCATCAGCTCCAATTCCTGCCTCTCTTTATTCATCATCTCATTAAGTCTATCCAGGTCCTCCCTGTCTTGCTTCAGCTCTTCCCTCTGGTTATTAGAATTTTGTTTTTCCATTTCAACCTTCTGCTTCCATTGATTTTCCATGACTTCTCGTTTCATTACCATCTCTGAGAGTATACCGATGAGAGCATTTTTTTCTGTTTGCATCAGCTCAGTGTAAACCGACATCTGGGTTGTCTCTTTATCAAAGTTTGCAAGTTTTTTCTGCAATGCAATGCACAATCTTTGCATGTCTTTATTGTTTTGGTCTATTTGCTCTATTTTGTTTTTGATGTCTCTATGTGTATTTTTGTTCAGTTCTTGGAGTTTACCTCTCAAGGTTTGTATGAATAGTATTTTACTCATGAATTGATCTTCTTTGACTTTCAACTCTGACTGTTCATCTTTCACTTTATCTTTCTCACTCTCAAGTTTTTTGCCTGTCCATATCAAGACTAGTCTTCAGCTGACTGATTTGTTCTTTTTCTAGACTTATGCTGTTGATAACAGCTTCAACCTCTTCTTTCTTCTTGTTGAGATCCTTCCTCAAAAGTTTCAGTCCTTCTCTTTCTTCCAATACAGTGCTCCTATAGGTTTGTAGTTCCTGAAATTGTGTTTTGAGGTCATTATCCTTTAGTTCATGTTCTTTTTGTTTCAATTTAATTATGTTCATCTCATTCTGAAGTGTCTTTATTCCTGTCTGAACCAGATGGGTCAAATCTCTAATGTTGGTTTTCTCTCTGTTCATCTCATCATGCAGAATGTCTGCATGTTCTTTTTTCTTTTGAAGTTCAGTCTTTATGATTTCCAAATTGTCTTTTTCCTCCTTTATATGTCGTTTCTCTTGGTCTAATAGGTCACTTTGTTTCAGGATGTCAGACCTCATCATCTCCAAGTCCATTTTATCTTTGTTCATCATCTCATTCACTCTGTCTAATTCTTCTCTCTCCTCCTTCAGCTCTGCCCTCAGTTTGTCAAGATGTAGTTTTTCATTCATAAACTTTTGCCTCCATAGATGTTCAACATGCTCTTTCTGGATGACCATGTCTGACAGTATACTTATCAGACCTTCCTTTTCTCTCTCTAACAGCTCGGTGTAACAATTCATGTTTTCTTTCTGTCCATCAAGCTCTGCACACTTTTCTTCCAATGCAGACCACACCGTTAGCATATCTTCGTTGTTTTGTTGTAAACGTTCCATTTTGTGTTTGATGTCATCACTCATTCTTTCTTTCAGCTGTTGAAGTTTCACCCTCAGACTTTCTAGGACTTTCATTTTAGTCATGACTGGATGTTCTCTCATCATCATCAGTTGAGACCTTTCTTTTTCCAGTTTGTCCTTTTCATTCAAAAACATGGCATTCTTTCTGTCCATGTAAATCCTCATTTGACTGAGACATTCTCTCTCGCTACTGATGCTGATCATCATAGCTTCAAGTTCTGCTTTCATCTTGTTGAGATTCTTCCTCAAGAGTTCCATTTCTTTTCTTTCTGCCAGCACCCTCTTCTCAATGCTTCCCAGTTCTTGTTTTAGTCCTCTGGTGGCGTCAATCTGGACTTCTTGTTCATCTAGTTTTAAAGTAATCTTGTTAACGACTTGTTCAAGTTTGTCTCGCTCTCTCTGGGCCTTTAGGGTCAGCTCTTTAATGTTGGTTTTATTTCTGTTTATCTCATCAAACAGACTCTCTGCATGTTCTTTCTTCTCTTGTAGCTCAATCTTTATAATTTCCAACTTTTCTTTTCCCTCTTTTATGTCTTGCTTCTCTTGCTCTAACAAGTCCATTTGTTTCAGAATATTAGACCTCATCAGCTCCAATTCCTGCCTCTCTTTATTCATCATCTCATTAAGTCTATCCAGGTCCTCCCTGTCTTGCTTCAGCTCTTCCCTCTGGTTATTAGAATTTTGTTTTTCCATTTCAACCTTCTGCTTCCATTGATTTTCCATGACTTCTCGTTTCATTACCATCTCTGAGAGTATACCGATGAGAGCATTTTTTTCTGTCTGCATCAGCTCAGTGTAAACCGACATCTGGGTTGTCTCTTTATCAAAGTTTGCAAGTTTTTTCTGCAATGCAATGCACAATCTTTGCATGTCTTTATTGTTTTGGTCTAATTGCTCTATTTTGTTTTTGATGTCTCTATGTGTATTTTTGTTCAGTTCTTGGAGTTTACCTCTCAAGGTTTGTATGAATAGTATTTTACTCATGAATTGATCTTCTTTGACTTTCAACTCTGACTGTTCATCTTTCACTTTATCTTTCTCACTCTCAAGTTTTTGCCTGTCCATATCAAGACTAGTCTTCAGCTGACTGATTTGTTCTTTTTCTAGACTTATGCTGTTGATAACAGCTTCAACCTCTTCTTTCTTCTTGTTGAGATCCTTCCTCAAAAGTTTCAGTCCTTCTCTTTCTTCCAATACAGTGCTCCTATAGGTTTGTAGTTCCTGAAATTGTGTTTTGAGGTCATTATCCTTTAGTTCATGTTCTTTTTGTTTCAATTTAATTATGTTCATCTCATTCTGAAGTGTCTTTATTCCTGTCTGAACCAGATGGGTCAAATCTCTAATGTTGGTTTTCTCTCTGTTCATCTCATCAATCAGAATGTCTGCATGTTCTTTTTTCTTTTGAAGTTCAGTCTTTATGATTTCCAAATTGTCTTTTTCCTCCTTTATATGTCGTTTCTCTTGGTCTAATAGGTCACTTTGTTTCAGGATGTCAGACCTCATCATCTCCAAGTCCATTTTATCTTTGTTCATCATCTCATTCACTCTGTCTAATTCTTCTCTCTCCTCCTTCAGCTCTGCCCTCAGTTTGTCAAGATGTAGTTTTTCATTCATAAACTTTTGCCTCCATAGATGTTCAACATGCTCTTTCTGGATGACCATGTCTGACAGTATACTTATCAGACCTTCCTTTTCTCTCTCTAACAGCTCGGTGTAACAATTCATGTTTTCTTTCTGTCCATCAAGCTCTGCACACTTTTCTTCCAATGCAGACCACACCGTTAGCATATCTTCGTTGTTTTGTTGTAAACGTTCCATTTTGTGTTTGATGTCATCACTCATTCTTTCTTTCAGCTGTTGAAGTTTCACCCTCAGACTTTCTAGGACTTTCATTTTAGTCATGACTGGATGTTCTCTCATCATCATCAGTTGAGACCTTTCTTTTTCCAGTTTGTCCTTTTCATTCAAAAACATGGCTTTCTTTCTGTCCATGTAAATCCTCATTTGACTGAGACATTCTCTCTCGCTACTGATGCTGATCATCATAGCTTCAAGTTCTGCTTTCATCTTGTTGAGATTCTTCCTCAAGAGTTCCATTTCTTTTCTTTCTGCCAGCACCCTCTTCTCAATGCTTCCCAGTTCTTGTTTTAGTCCTCTGGTGGCGTCAATCTGGACTTCTTGTTCATCTAGTTTTAAAGTAATCTTGTTAACGACTTGTTCAAGTTTGTCTCGCTCTCTCTGGGCCTTTAGGGTCAGCTCTTTAATGTTGGTTTTATTTCTGTTTATCTCATCAAACAGACTCTCTGCATGTTCTTTCTTCTCTTGTAGCTCAATCTTTATAATTTCCAACTTTTCTTTTCCCTCTTTTATGTCTTGCTTCTCTTGCTCTAACAAGTCCATTTGTTTCAGAATATTAGACCTCATCAGCTCCAATTCCTGCCTCTCTTTATTCATCATCTCATTAAGTCTATCCAGGTCCTCCCTGTCTTGCTTCAGCTCTTCCCTCTGGTTATTAGAATTTTGTTTTTCCATTTCAACCTTCTGCTTCCATTGATTTTCCATGACTTCTCGTTTCATTACCATCTCTGAGAGTATACCGATGAGAGCATTTTTTTCTGTCTGCATCAGCTCAGTGTAAACCGACATCTGGGTTGTCTCTTTATCAAAGTTTGCAAGTTTTTTCTGCAATGCAATGCACAATCTTTGCATGTCTTTATTGTTTTGGTCTAATTGCTCTATTTTGTTTTTGATGTCTCTATGTGTATTTTTGTTCAGTTCTTGGAGTTTACCTCTCAAGGTTTGTATGAATAGTATTTTACTCATGAATTGATCTTCTTTGACTTTCAACTCTGACTGTTCATCTTTCACTTTATCTTTCTCACTCTCAAGTTTTTGCCTGTCCATATCAAGACTAGTCTTCAGCTGACTGATTTGTTCTTTTTCTAGACTTATGCTGTTGATAACAGCTTCAACCTCTTCTTTCTTCTTGTTGAGATCCTTCCTCAAAAGTTTCAGTCCTTCTCTTTCTTCCAATACAGTGCTCCTATAGGTTTGTAGTTCCTGAAATTGTGTTTTGAGGTCATTATCCTTTAGTTCATGTTCTTTTTGTTTCAATTTAATTATGTTCATCTCATTCTGAAGTGTCTTTATTCCTGTCTGAACCAGATGGGTCAAATCTCTAATGTTGGTTTTCTCTCTGTTCATCTCATCAATCAGAATGTCTGCATGTTCTTTTTTCTTTTGAAGTTCAGTCTTTATGATTTCCAAATTGTCTTTTTCCTCCTTTATATGTCGTTTCTCTTGGTCTAATAGGTCACTTTGTTTCAGGATGTCAGACCTCATCATCTCCAAGTCCATTTTATCTTTGTTCATCATCTCATTCACTCTGTCTAATTCTTCTCTCTCCTCCTTCAGCTCTGCCCTCAGTTTGTCAAGATGTAGTTTTTCATTCATAAACTTTTGCCTCCATAGATGTTCAACATGCTCTTTCTGGATGACCATGTCTGACAGTATACTTATCAGACCTTCCTTTTCTCTCTCTAACAGCTCGGTGTAACAATTCATGTTTTCTTTCTGTCCATCAAGCTCTGCACACTTTTCTTCCAATGCAGACCACACCGTTAGCATATCTTCGTTGTTTTGTTGTAAACGTTCCATTTTGTGTTTGATGTCATCACTCATTCTTTCTTTCAGCTGTTGAAGTTTCACCCTCAGACTTTCTAGGACTTTCATTTTAGTCATGACTGGATGTTCTCTCATCATCATCAGTTGAGACCTTTCTTTTTCCAGTTTGTCCTTTTCATTCAAAAACATGGCTTTCTTTCTGTCCATGTAAATCCTCATTTGACTGAGACATTCTCTCTCGCTACTGATGCTGATCATCATAGCTTCAAGTTCTGCTTTCATCTTGTTGAGATTCTTCCTCAAGAGTTCCATTTCTTTTCTTTCTGCCAGCACCCTCTTCTCAATGCTTCCCAGTTCTTGTTTTAGTCCTCTGGTGGCGTCAATCTGGACTTCTTGTTCATCTAGTTTTAAAGTAATCTTGTTAACGACTTGTTCAAGTTTGTCTCGCTCTCTCTGGGCCTTTAGGGTCAGCTCTTTAATGTTGGTTTTATTTCTGTTTATCTCATCAAACAGACTCTCTGCATGTTCTTTCTTCTCTTGTAGCTCAATCTTTATAATTTCCAACTTTTCTTTTCCCTCTTTTATGTCTTGCTTCTCTTGCTCTAACAAGTCCATTTGTTTCAGAATATTAGACCTCATCAGCTCCAATTCCTGCCTCTCTTTATTCATCATCTCATTAAGTCTATCCAGGTCCTCCCTGTCTTGCTTCAGCTCTTCCCTCTGGTTATTAGAATTTTGTTTTTCCATTTCAACCTTCTGCTTCCATTGATTTTCCATGACTTCTCGTTTCATTACCATCTCTGAGAGTATACCGATGAGAGCATTTTTTTCTGTCTGCATCAGCTCAGTGTAAACCGACATCTGGGTTGTCTCTTTATCAAAGTTTGCAAGTTTTTTCTGCAATGCAATGCACAATCTTTGCATGTCTTTATTGTTTTGGTCTAATTGCTCTATTTTGTTTTTGATGTCTCTATGTGTATTTTTGTTCAGTTCTTGGAGTTTACCTCTCAAGGTTTGTATGAATAGTATTTTACTCATGAATTGATCTTCTTTGACTTTCAACTCTGACTGTTCATCTTTCACTTTATCTTTCTCACTCTCAAGTTTTTGCCTGTCCATATCAAGACTAGTCTTCAGCTGACTGATTTGTTCTTTTTCTAGACTTATGCTGTTGATAACAGCTTCAACCTCTTCTTTCTTCTTGTTGAGATCCTTCCTCAAAAGTTTCAGTCCTTCTCTTTCTTCCAATACAGTGCTCCTATAGGTTTGTAGTTCCTGAAATTGTGTTTTGAGGTCATTATCCTTTAGTTCATGTTCTTTTTGTTTCAATTTAATTATGTTCATCTCATTCTGAAGTGTCTTTATTCCTGTCTGAACCAGATGGGTCAAATCTCTAATGTTGGTTTTCTCTCTGTTCATCTCATCAATCAGAATGTCTGCATGTTCTTTTTTCTTTTGAAGTTCAGTCTTTATGATTTCCAAATTGTCTTTTTCCTCCTTTATATGTCGTTTCTCTTGGTCTAATAGGTCACTTTGTTTCAGGATGTCAGACCTCATCATCTCCAAGTCCATTTTATCTTTGTTCATCATCTCATTCACTCTGTCTAATTCTTCTCTCTCCTCCTTCAGCTCTGCCCTCAGTTTGTCAAGATGTAGTTTTTCATTCATAAACTTTTGCCTCCATAGATGTTCAACATGCTCTTTCTGGATGACCATGTCTGACAGTATACTTATCAGACCTTCCTTTTCTCTCTCTAACAGCTCGGTGTAACAATTCATGTTTTCTTTCTGTCCATCAAGCTCTGCACACTTTTCTTCCAATGCAGACCACACCGTTAGCATATCTTCGTTGTTTTGTTGTAAACGTTCCATTTTGTGTTTGATGTCATCACTCATTCTTTCTTTCAGCTGTTGAAGTTTCACCCTCAGACTTTCTAGGACTTTCATTTTAGTCATGACTGGATGTTCTCTCATCATCATCAGTTGAGACCTTTCTTTTTCCAGTTTGTCCTTTTCATTCAAAAACATGGCTTTCTTTCTGTCCATGTAAATCCTCATTTGACTGAGACATTCTCTCTCGCTACTGATGCTGATCATCATAGCTTCAAGTTCTGCTTTCATCTTGTTGAGATTCTTCCTCAAGAGTTCCATTTCTTTTCTTTCTGCCAGCACCCTCTTCTCAATGCTTCCCAGTTCTTGTTTTAGTCCTCTGGTGGCGTCAATCTGGACTTCTTGTTCATCTAGTTTTAAAGTAATCTTGTTAACGACTTGTTCAAGTTTGTCTCGCTCTCTCTGGGCCTTTAGGGTCAGCTCTTTAATGTTGGTTTTATTTCTGTTTATCTCATCAAACAGACTCTCTGCATGTTCTTTCTTCTCTTGTAGCTCAATCTTTATAATTTCCAACTTTTCTTTTCCCTCTTTTATGTCTTGCTTCTCTTGCTCTAACAAGTCCATTTGTTTCAGAATATTAGACCTCATCAGCTCCAATTCCTGCCTCTCTTTATTCATCATCTCATTAAGTCTATCCAGGTCCTCCCTGTCTTGCTTCAGCTCTTCCCTCTGGTTATTAGAATTTTGTTTTTCCATTTCAACCTTCTGCTTCCATTGATTTTCCATGACTTCTCGTTTCATTACCATCTCTGAGAGTATACCGATGAGAGCATTTTTTTCTGTTTGCATCAGCTCAGTGTAAACCGACATCTGGGTTGTCTCTTTATCAAAGTTTGCAAGTTTTTTCTGCAATGCAATGCACAATCTTTGCATGTCTTTATTGTTTTGGTCTATTTGCTCTATTTTGTTTTTGATGTCTCTATGTGTATTTTTGTTCAGTTCTTGGAGTTTACCTCTCAAGGTTTGTATGAATAGTATTTTACTCATGAATTGATCTTCTTTGACTTTCAACTCTGACTGTTCATCTTTCACTTTATCTTTCTCACTCTCAAGTTTTTGCCTGTCCATATCAAGACTAGTCTTCAGCTGACTGATTTGTTCTTTTTCTAGACTTATGCTGTTGATAACAGCTTCAACCTCTTCTTTCTTCTTGTTGAGATCCTTCCTCAAAAGTTTCAGTCCTTCTCTTTCTTCCAATACAGTGCTCCTATAGGTTTGTAGTTCCTGAAATTGTGTTTTGAGGTCATTATCCTTTAGTTCATGTTCTTTTTGTTTCAATTTAATTATGTTCATCTCATTCTGAAGTGTCTTTATTCCTGTCTGAACCAGATGGGTCAAATCTCTAATGTTGGTTTTCTCTCTGTTCATCTCATCAATCAGAATGTCTGCATGTTCTTTTTTCTTTTGAAGTTCAGTCTTTATGATTTCCAAATTGTCTTTTTCCTCCTTTATATGTCGTTTCTCTTGGTCTAATAGGTCACTTTGTTTCAGGATGTCAGACCTCATCATCTCCAAGTCCATTTTATCTTTGTTCATCATCTCATTCACTCTGTCTAATTCTTCTCTCTCCTCCTTCAGCTCTGCCCTCAGTTTGTCAAGATGTAGTTTTTCATTCATAAACTTTTGCCTCCATAGATGTTCAACATGCTCTTTCTGGATGACCATGTCTGACAGTATACTTATCAGACCTTCCTTTTCTCTCTCTAACAGCTCGGTGTAACAATTCATGTTTTCTTTCTGTCCATCAAGCTCTGCACACTTTTCTTCCAATGCAGACCACACCGTTAGCATATCTTCGTTGTTTTGTTGTAAACGTTCCATTTTGTGTTTGATGTCATCACTCATTCTTTCTTTCAGCTGTTGAAGTTTCACCCTCAGACTTTCTAGGACTTTCATTTTAGTCATGACTGGATGTTCTCTCATCATCATCAGTTGAGACCTTTCTTTTTCCAGTTTGTCCTTTTCATTCAAAAACATGGCTTTCTTTCTGTCCATGTAAATCCTCATTTGACTGAGACATTCTCTCTCGCTACTGATGCTGATCATCATAGCTTCAAGTTCTGCTTTCATCTTGTTGAGATTCTTCCTCAAGAGTTCCATTTCTTTTCTTTCTGCCAGCACCCTCTTCTCAATGCTTCCCAGTTCTTGTTTTAGTCCTCTGGTGGCGTCAATCTGGACTTCTTGTTCATCTAGTTTTAAAGTAATCTTGTTAACGACTTGTTCAAGTTTGTCTCGCTCTCTCTGGGCCTTTAGGGTCAGCTCTTTAATGTTGGTTTTATTTCTGTTTATCTCATCAAACAGACTCTCTGCATGTTCTTTCTTCTCTTGTAGCTCAATCTTTATAATTTCCAACTTTCCTTTTCCCTCTTTTATGTCTTGTTCATTCTTTTCTAAAATGTCTGTTTGTTTCAGAATCTCAGACGTGAAATACTGTCTCATTTTCTCATTTATCTTTTCCAGCTCTGATTTAAGTTTTTCAAGACCTCCATTTTCTACAACCATTAGTTTTGAATGATCTTTCACATCATCCTTTTTGTTGACCACATCTGACAATTTTATCAGATTTTCTTTTTCTAAGATCTGTGTGATGTTAGCACTTTTTTCTAATTTTTCATCAGCTTCCACTTCTTTTTTTGCCTTCCTTCTCTTTTTAACTTGTAGCATCACTTTGGCATCTAATTCTAACTGACCAGTTTTTGTCTTTTTATCTTTTATTTTACTCATTTTTAATTTGTACTTGTTTCTCAACTGTTTAGTTTCTGCAAAGGCTTTTGGGTCTTTGTCGTACTGCTGGTTTGCATCATCCTGATCTGATTCTTTAGACCCAAACTCTAGTTTCTTCTTCTTTTCTTTTAAAATGTCTCCCCTCTCCTTAATGTCCTTTTCAAGTGATTCATTCAGTTGCAACACAAATATGGTCTTTTGTTCATCTGAATGTATTTTTTTCTTTATTTCACTTGACAAATTTTGCTTTTCTCTTCTCTCTTGCTCTCTTGCTCTAGATTTGGGGATTTCTAATCCCTTCTCACTGCCAGTATTGTTTATCAGTCTTTTAGTTTCTTTTTGCCCTTTCCTTTGTTTCTGTTCAGCTTCAACTGTCTCAGCTTTAAGAAACTCTTTTTCATCCTTCAGCTCCTTCTCTCTCAGGACTAACTTTTCTGGTTTTTCTATGTATTTCGCCTTTTCTTTTTCTTTTGATTTTCTCTCCACTTGCTCCAAATGTATTTGCTTTTGCTGCATGTACTGTAATGCACATATCATCATTTCTTTTTGTCTTTTAAAATCCATCTTGATCATTTCCACTTCTTCCTTTGTCTGGTTTATGATCTGTGCCTTTGCCTTGATGTGTTGTTTTTCATCTTTAATTATTCCATTTAAATCTTCAGTATGTCTTTTCATGTGTTTACATTTCTTCATACATATGTGAATTAGTTCCCATTGCTTTTGAATTTGATTTGCAACTTTTGTGATATATGATATCTGCAATTGCTCTTTTCCACTGCTGCTCTCATCCTTTTCTTTTTGCATCTTCAGCTTCATGATCTCCAGTTCATCTCTCTCCCTTCTGATCCTCTCCAGCTGCTGTTCAAGCTCTTTCTTCCTCTTCCTTGTCCCCTTCTTGAGGACATCTTTTTCTCCTTTGATCTCAGCCCACATCTTTTTAACCTCCACATCTTTTTGAAAGCCTTTTCGAATTATCTGTTGATTTTCTCTTTTTTTGATCTCCAACTCAGACTTTAACACTTCCATCTCTTCTCTTTCTCTTTTAACTTTCTGTAGTCTGATATCAAGCTCCTGTTTTTGTTTTTGGATATCATCTCTCATTTGGACCATTTTATCCATCTCTGCTTCAGCTTGTATATTCAGTTTTTCAAAGGCCATCTTTATCTGTGATTTCATCCTGATCATGTTGTCTCTTACTGTCCTGTTCTCACCTTTTAATGATTTGAGCACCTCTCTTTGTTTCCCTAATTGAATATTTACACCTTCCAGAATTCCCATTTCCTTTCTAATTATTTCCAAATGTATGTGAATCTTTTGTGTCATATTTTGAGGGTCAGTAGTGACCCTCAAAGCTGTGACCATTGAGCTCCGCTGTACCATTTCAGCTTTCTCCCATGCTTTCACATGTCTCTTTCCCAGGTTTTGTTTTTTATCATCTCTGTATACTTGGATAGAAGTAGTTGAGTCTTTGACACTGTGCTTCTCCTCAGCAAGCTCTTCCTCCTGCTGTTGCAGTTTTATCCTCAACACTTCTCTCATGGTTGTCTCCAGTCTTTGGTCTAATTTTCTTCTTTTTTGTATGGCCTCTCTCCTCAGTAATTTCTTTTCTTTTTGTATTTCATTCCACATTATTTCATTCTGCTCTTTTTTTGTCAGGCTTTTTCTAAATACCCGCTCACATTCTTTTCTCTGTATTTCCAGTTCTGACTTCAGGAGCTCCATTTCTCTTATTTCTCTTTTGGTTGTTTGAGCTCTGTCATCAAGCTCCTGTTTCTGTCTTCTGATATACTCACTTAAACAGTTCATCTCATGTATTTCTGCCTCAGCTTGCTGTCTTGCTATTTTCACATTCTCCATCTCTGCTTGGATCTGATGTTTCAACATCTCAATCTCTTCTCTCTCTGTTGTTTGTTTTACTTGCTTTCTTACTGGAATTTTTAGTTGTTCAGTTTGACTTTTTTCCTGATCCAAACTGTCCAATATTAATGTAATGTCTGCCTCAGCTTTCTCCTTATTTGTTCTCAGTCTGAAGATTTCATTTTCCATTTCCTCCATTTCATCACCCATTCTGTTCTTTGACAGTTTGTCTCTCCCTGTATCAATTTCAGCTATGTTGTATTTCATGATATATCCCTTCTGTCTCTCAGTATTTCCTACAGTAGATCTTCCATCCTTTTTCTGCCAGATTTGATTCTTTAATTCTTCAAGGTCAGCTCTTTCCTGACGTATTAAAAGGTAACTTCTTTCCAGATCCTGTTTTGTGGCTTTGATCTTATAGTTTAGGTCTTCTAATGGCCTCAGTTTTACCTCTGTCTCCTTCATAATAATTGCAATATCTTCACTTTTCCTCCTAGTCTTAACAGCCATTTTCTCTACAGTGCTCTTAACTTTGGAGATTTTCTCCAGATTCTGCTCCATCACTTTAGTTTGTTGTTGCATTTTTATTTTCAAAATATCTAATTTGTCTCTCTCTCTCAAAGTTTTCTCTAACCTCTGATCCAGTTCTTGTTTTTGTTTTTTTGCTGCAGTTTTCATCAATTTCATGTTACTCATTTCTTCTTTCAGATGCATTTCAGTTTGCCTCATTGCAGTTTTTACCATTTCCAAAACCTCTGGGAACTGTTCGATCTCATGTAATAATCCTTCAGTTTCACCATCTTCATCTTTATCATCTTTGTCAACATTTATTTTTTCAGGTTGGTTTTTTAAGTCTGGTCCTATTTCTTGTGTTCTATAAATCTCTATAAATCTCGCCATGAGTCTTTGTATATCAGCAGTTCCTTTGTCCTTTTTATTGAAACTTTCACCCTCATTATGTTTCTGTAGTTCTTTTTTTGATTCCTGAATTTGTGTTTGCTTCTCAACATCCAATGTCATTAGGGCAGACTCATCAGTTACTTCTTGTTTCACTTTATTACCGTTCCCCTCCATTTTGACCTCATATGTAGTCAATTCGTGTTTGAAAACATTGGTATTTACCCACAATATGTCTCTATGTTCCGTTTCTTGCAGCAGTCCAGTCCCTCCTTCCTCCACATTTCCAGTCTCCCTGATTGTAATTTGTAATCCAGTTTTAGTCTCAGGTCTGTGGCTCTGCAGGTCATTTATATCCCTTATGAGCCTTTTAATCTCTTGATTTTTTTCCTCCATGTTCTCCATAACATACTTTATTTGCTCTTTGATTTTCTTCTCTCTCTCCTTGAGTTTCAATATCTGTTTTTCCACTTCTTTCTTTTGTCCTACATTTATAATTAATTCTGTCTGATCATCATCTATCAATGTTTCTTCATGAATTTCTGTCTGCGTCTGTACAGAAATATCATTTTCATATATGTCCACTGCAATAAATTGTTTGTTCACTGATTGCCAGTGCTCCTTTTCTTTAATTCCTTCACTTTGCTGCTGGTCTTCTAATGTAATAGACTGTTGCAGAGATACAACCTCCTTTGTAATTTCATCTCCTACTCTTTCTTCGCCCGTTGGAATTTCCAGTGTTTGATCTTTCTGTGGTTCTTGAAGTTTAGACATACTCACTGAAAAAGTCTTTTCGATTGCAGATTCTGTCAACATCCATGTGCTGATCTGAACATTCATGGAAGTCAGCTTGCCCTTCACAAAAAAAGAGAACATTTGTTTTTGTTATTGTTTCTCATGCAGCTAAGTTAGGTTTTATTGTTATTATCCATTTTGTTGTTAGCATCATAAATCCCTGAATAATAAAATTCACTGCCATGTGGCTGTGGCAGGCAGCAGTGGTATAACAACAATGTAATACTGCTGAATGGCAGATGTTTATTCTTAGTAAGTATAATAAGGTAATTACTGCATAAGATAATTTAGACATTATACTTATCATCATTGACAGGACTAGAGAATTATCAACACTCTTATGAACTGTCTACGTGGTTGCAAATAAATTTCTATCTTATGTAGAGGCAGATGCAAGGCCAGGGTCAGGGACAGAATCTTTCTCTTATGTCTCTGTTCTTGGCATTAATATTTATAAAGAACATCTTAAATGGTTAAACAATTTTAAATGTGTGAATGTGTAATGTTCAGATGTAAGATATAGTTAAATGTAGTTTGGAGGTGGTTGTGTCTAAATCCTGTCATGTCAAATCAAATTCTCATCCAGTGGGCAAATAATAATGTAACAATAATAATAGTAGTATTAATAGTATTATATAATAATAGTAATATTGTGTACTGTACATCAAAAAATAAGTCTTGTGATATTAAAGACTTTTCTTATTATTTATCATTCATTTCATGTTATCAACCATATGTACAGTTTATGTCTTCAGTAGGCACCAAAAGGCTTGGGGTTGCAGACAGTATTGAAAATTATTAAGTAAAGGAGCCAGTATAATCTACTACTATTCAAAAATGCATGTTGGATGTCCAAATAGCTTCAAAGTAGTTAGCCACTGTTTGAACTTCACTCTCTAGCTCTCTTTTTCACTGTTCACTGTTTTCACTAGGGATGGGAATTTTAATTACTTTTTTAAGTCAATTAAACAAGCCAGTTTAAGTCAATTGGTTGTGATGTCATAATTAACACGTGCCCTCCACTCAAACCAAAATAATAATATGTTGTCATGTCGTGTCATGTCTTTTCTGTAGTGTACAGATGCACTAATTTAACCTCCCAAGCTCCACTCATCAAGAACGCACCTCAGCCTAATTCTCAGCAGTGTCTCGATCTGTGCTGAGAGTCTAAAGCACAGAACCTGAAATGTTTCAGTCTCCATCCATGTAACAGTGACAGTGACCAAAAAAATCCAACGTGAGAGCTGTCCATGCATCAGTTGTTATTGCTTCTTTCTTGCCCCCCCGGCATAATCTTTCAGCTTAAATGTCAATAATAACCGAAACTCAATTGTAACATATTGTCAGTTCTACCACTGTGGTAGAGTGTCTAATAATGAGGACTTCCAAAATTCTCCTGCTAGGTCAAATACACTCATTGACCATTTTATTAGGAACACCATACAATACTTGGTAGGGCCACCCTTTGCTCTCAAAACAGCCTTAATTCTTCATGACATGAATTCCACAATATCTTGGAAACATTCCTTTGAGATTCTGATACAATTACATAAGATGATTTCTGCAGATTTGTCAGCTGCACATTGATGCTGCCAATCATCTGTTCTGCCACATGGTAATAAGGGGCCCAAAGTGTGTCAAGAAAACATTTCCCACACCATTACACCATGACCACCACCAGCCTGGACTAGCCTTTCTGTCAGCTCCAACCAGTCTGGCCATTCTCCTCTGACTTCTCTCATCAATAAGGTGATTCAATCTGCTGAAGTGCTGTTCACCGGATGTTTAGTTATTGATTTATTTATTTTTGGTACCATACTGAGTAAGCTTTAGATACAGTTGTCCATGATAATAGCAGGAGATCAGTAATTTCAGAAATACTCAAACCAGTCTGTCACCAACAATCACGCCACAGTCAAAGTCACTGTGCTCACATGTGTTTCTCCTTTGGCAGAGGCGAGGCGCAATTGGTGGAGGTCCAACACACCTGTTCCACATTCACTAATCTTCAGTTCTACTTGTATGATGACCAGACCTCCGCTCAATGCCAGAAAGTCCACTCTTTCATGTGGTAACTAGGCCAGCTTGCTAGAGTTTCTAGTGTAGTATCTGTGTATTTTCTTTGACAAGATCTCTTGTTATATTCCTGTGTTTATTCCACAAGTCTACCCTCCTGTGTCTTAGTTCTCCTGGGCCTTCACCACTGACTCTGCCTCTGCCTTCTCCGCTCGCTTGGGATCCAGCCTGTAGCTTCCGAACTCTATCCGTTCTTGCTGCCTGGTGATTCCAACCCCAGCCAGGAACTAAACCCATCAGACCCCCCCCAGTCTTCTTGCTCCCAGCCTTAGCTTGTGTACTATTAAAGACTGTAATGCAGCCCTTGTGTGTGTGTGTTTCTGGTGTTTGTCTAGTCGGCACAGTGGTCCTAATACTAACCGTGACAGCATGTGTACATGTGTTCCTGTTAGAGTGCTTGATGAGTGTATATCTCATCATCTTTAAGTCCTAACATTGTAATTTGGTATTATGGCAAGCTGTAGAATATGTCTTTTCACAGCAGACATTTTGACATGTCATAGCGGTAAAGCACAAGTGTTACTCATTACAGTAATGGTGGCTTTGGTCCCTTTAAGCATCCCAGGACAATACCTGTACCCCTAGACCAGTATAGCTAAAAAATAAACCAGCCATGATAATTCTATTAAATACTTTAAACTCCTGCTATGATGTATCAAAATGTCTGCTGTGGAAAATCCTTATTAATGGTTAAAAAGAAAAAAACAAATTTACTCACCAAGAATTTTTTGACCTCTTCCTTGTTCTTTTCCATCCTCCTTTGGCCTTTGAGCATTTCCTCTTGCATGCTGTTAATCTCTGTAACAGCTTTTTCTATGTTAGCTTTCATCTCACCCATAGTCAGAATTGTAGTCATTGCATCCTCCAGTTTTTGTTCAACATCCTCCTTTTGTCTTTGTATTTTTATCCTCATGAATTCTAACTCATCCCTGTTCTGTTCTCGTTGCTCTGTTGATCAAGAAAATTAAGAGAATGTCGCTTGTTTAACAAACACATACTGAGAAGCCACTCTACATTGCATCTTGTAATGTGTTAAACCAGGCCAGGCAACAGACTGTACCAGTAAAAAAAAAGAGAGCGAGGGAAACAACACATTTCCAAGAGATAAACACTTGGAAATGTGTTGTTGTCTCTATAGTGACAACAAAAATAAGACTGGTAACACAAGAAATGACATGCATTTTGCACAAGGTAGTGACATGATTTAAAGTAAAGAAAAACAAGTACAGACTGTCTGACTCACTGCATACAAAGAGATGTAGCTTGAGAGCGGCTTAGCATAAGTGGAGAAAAAGCAAGCTCTTGGGAGACTTTCTCAACTTCTAGTCTCTCCTCTGCTTTCTCATCATCTCTGTCTAGTGTTAAAACCTCAAAACAAACCTCAAATCCCATAAAGTTATATTATTATGTTTTTTTTTTAACATTGTCATAACTGATCACGTTTTGCATGGAAAACCTTAATCTGTAAGGTAAATAGTACCTATAACCATTAAATAAATATAGCGCTGAAAAAAAAACAATGTTTTGTAAATGTATTAAAATAGAAGTAGCATAAAGTAACATGGAAATACTTAAATGAATAAGTATCTCATAATTTGACTGCCTACAGTAGTTGAGTAAAAGTATTTTCTCACTGTTCAAGTGGTTTTGTTGCCTTTTCTAAACCATAGTGCAGTCAAACATGTACCACTGTACCATTTTAAAGAGGTTTGTCTTACCTAAATCAGCCCTAAGCTCAGGTTCCCCCTGTGAACAAATCTGGTCGAGGCTAACTTTGGACTGTGATGTTCCTTCCTTCACAATGTCAAGGGCCCTTGTTTGTTCCTGTGGTGTCAGAGCTGCGGTGATGGGTGTGGATTGCTGTGAGTTCCAGGTCTCTGAGGAGGCCCCAAGTGATGTCACTCCAGGAATAATCTTCTCCCTGAACTCCTCCAGGGAGGTTTCCACTACAAATGAATTAGGTAATTTATTCTCTTATAGGGATTTAATGATAGTTGCTATCAATTTGAGAATTTAACAAGAAAAAAAATCTGTCCTTAGTAGTAATTTTATATTTCCTCAAACAGTTGCAATGTGTTTTGCAATCACTTTTTTTGATTGCACATTACACCCTCAGAAAAATCTACTCTCAGAAAATTAAAACACAGTGACAGTCTGGTAACATTTGAAAGCATGTTTACCATATAATCAACATTAACACACATACATGCATATTTATTGTTGAGAACCAAACACAGTAATTTGGAGGAATAAATGACAATACATACCATGGTCTCTTGATTTGGCCATGTTTCCTTGTTATGCTGTCAAAACTGGTATTTCCTATGAGATCACAGTCCTGAGTATGAAAAATACAAAATAATCATAAATTATTTAACACACATAAATACATCAATTACCACAATAAGAACAGGCTAATTTATTAAATATTGTAAATAATATTAATATGTCAATCGATGTATCTAACCATTGAAATTTCATATTATGTCTTTTTTTGTCTTACCTCAGCTTCCTTTTAGCAAGTCATTGCTGCGCTTGTCTGCTAGGTGTGGAACTGTGGAGAACTGGGGCAGGCTTGCAATATTATCTTCAAAATAATTTATATCTCCTCCCTCCACACACTTGTTGACCACCAGGTCTGGTTGTAAGATAGACGTTACACCTACTAAGTGTATGTATGATTGGGTGACGTTTAGCTGGTGAAGGATCTTGCTCTTTGAGTCTGTTCTCAGCTGATAAGGGTGGGGTTCATGTTGACTTAGTGTCCAGAGTTTCCCTCAGCTCCCTTGATGTTCTTTAGTACTGAATAATCACATATGAGCTTGTAGTGACTCCCATATTCAGACATATATTATTCAGTTCAATTTTATTTGTATAGTGCCAAATCATGACATTACAGAGAGAAAACTGACAGTGCCCAAAATAAGCAAGCACTTGGTGACGATGAAGAGGAAAAACTTCCTTTTAACAGAGAGTAACCTGTTAAAAGGACGTTTTTGGAGAGAGAAGAGAAAGAGGAGAAAGAAGGGGAAAGAGGGGAAGAGAGATGAGAAAGAGAGACCTGGAACATTTTAATACATCATTGTATTTAAGCACTGTCTGATTGTTATGACAATAATAGTAACAATATCTAGGTGTAATGGCATTACCAATAATAATAATAATAATAATAATAATAATAATAATAATAACAAAAAGAAGGGGATTAGAACTTTCTAATGTTTTGGTATTTAAAATTTTCATCAAAATCTTAGCTTATAAAAATAAATGCTGCATGCTGTAATCATGTATTGCAACTACTGGACCAGCACAAGTAGAACTGGACTGGCTGAATCACACTTTTGTGAGTATGTGTAAATAATTGCAGTTGTGGTGTTATGGCCGCAAATGTTCTTCTTAGTGTTGTGTGGGTGTTCTCTCTCTCTCTCTCTCTGTGCTCTTTCTCTCCATGCCTTCTCCAGGATGTATAGTGCACTGTCTCCCCGTCCTCCGTTTCACTGGGGTGGATAGTCATTCAAACCATGCAGTGCACAAGAAAGCCAAGGGAAGACACAATGGTTGCCAGAGTGCCAGTGTGTGAACAGCGAGAGGTTTTCAGTTTAATGTATTCGTCCCTCCAGATTACTTGAACTAAAAGCATATATCATACAAAATAAATGACAAACAAGCACATGTCAGTGTAGAGTTTAATAGCAGAATGGACACAAATATACTGATTATATATGTAAATAATGATCAACAAACTTGTCGACAGCTTACAGCTGACATTTATGAGGCCAAAGTGAAGTATTCTTCTAAGGCAACTGTCAGGCTGAATTTAAACTTCAGCAAGATACATTCATCCTTCTGTAATTACATATTCCTCCAGCTTTTACACTAGCCACCTGCACATTTTCTGCCATTTTTTCTTTCATGCCAAGATAACCATACAAACAAATGACTGAAAAAGTCAGTGCAGACAAACATAGCTGCACAGATTCAAATAACTATTTAATATTCATGGTATCATTTCATCCTTAATTTTTAAGTAAAACCTAAATGTAATGAGAAACTATCTATGTTAAAAACTTATCAGCATCTTTCTCTTCTCAACCACTAATAAATACAGATCAGAAAGGTGTATTTTTGAGAACACTCTCCTTATATGTGTTATGGTTTGGGTTAGTTTGTCTTTGTGTTGTGTTTTTTTCTCTCTGTTCCCCCTTCCCTTTTTTCTGTTTGGTTGCAGAACTGGTGTGTTGCTAGGGGTGTGGCTGTCTCCTCCTGCTGGCTTATTACACACACCTGTTTCCACTCCGCTCGTTCTCCCTTCGCCTTCTTAAGCCCGGCCTTCACCCCAGCCCTTTGCCAGAGTATTCCTTGCTGTATCCTGTGTGCAAGCTCTCAGCGCTACCTGCGTTTGGATTCTCCTGTTCTCTGTGGCTACCTGTGTTCTCCAGTGGCAGCGTTTTCTGTTCCTCGTGTCTTCAGTACTTTCTATAGTCAGCCAGTCGCCTGCCACGCTGTCTGCCTATTGTTCCTGTGTTTTCATCAGTGCCTTATTAAAGAGCCATCTGTTGGTACTTACCTGTGTGTGTTCTCTGCATTGGGGTCCTATACTAGAGTTCATAACAATATGCTTGTTACCATAGAGGTGTAAATGGTAAATAGACTGAACTTACATAACGCTTTTCTTGTTATACTGGCCACTAAAAACGCTTCACACTACAGATCACACCCATTCGCACAAACATTCATATAGCACTTGTTATATATATATATATATATATATGTACACAAAGTGCCCTCTAACACATAAACACACATTCATACTCTGATGCTACATCGGGGGCAGTCTGGGGTTCAGTATCTTGCCCAAGGATACTTTGGCATGCGGACTGGAGGAGCCAGGGATCAAACCACCGTCCTCCCAGTAGGTGGACGACCACTCTACCTCCTGAGCCACAGCTGCCCAGGAGTGAAGCCAGGCAGCAGTCCCTAACTATTAACTGTATGTGACAAAAAAACTTACTGCAACAAAAACCAGTCCTGTGTTCAGTCACTAAAAAGTGTTGCAGGCAATGTGTTTTCAGCTATACAGCCAGCTTAACATGATATTTCCCAGTATTATGTCCTTCAAGGAACAGACTGGTTGTTGTTTGGCAGAATTTAATAAAGGCAAAGAGTTAAATGCCATTTCATGTATAACTGAAAAAGAATACAAAAATGCATACGTGTAAGTGACACTACACAATATCCTTACTGCATCAATAAACAAAAGACTACAAACACAACTTACTGTGCACACATGCCTAAAAGCATGCAAATGTACACAATACATGGCAAAACTGCACCACCAAAATCATTCAGACAAAACAACAACACATTTGCATGCATATCATGTCCCAGCTTACAATAACTAATCAACTAAAAATACTGTGTGCAAACATAGGAAATAGTTGATACAACATGACTGTAAGTACTTCACAACTTATGAAACTATTTTGTGAACGTTAAGGTGCTGGATTGGCAGGATTTTTCACTGTGATGCTCTCACTATCAGTCCACTGGACTTCCTGAACATCGCTTCCTGGTATTCTTCCTTTCAGAGCTGCTATTTCTACAAGCCACTAGGTGGTGCTAAAGGACCAAAATAAACTAACACATTGTTTTCCATTTACTCCTTACAACTGCCACCTGTTGGTAGCAAATAACTTTCAAAGAAACCCAATATACTCTACTGACTCCAAAACAGTCAGCATTCAGCTGTTTCTTTGGAGAGGTCTCTCAGATTCCAAAACAGACAGATATTTTTTCATAGCCATGTCTCTAGGCTTTGTAACATTAAAATGAATCAATAAATTCATGAATTAATTAAGGAGAAATATGCAGTTAAAACCAGGAAAGTAATTAATGATGATCCTTTGATCAAGTTAAACTAGCATCATTTTAGGCCAGAGAGAGGAATGTGTCTGTGATGCTCATTAATTACTGTCCTTTCACTTCTCTAGGCCTGTGTGTTTTAATGCCATGTAATGTCACTCCAGTATCCCTACACAATTACTACAGTTACAGTTGTTGTAATTATTTCCCTTTTTATGTATATATATATTTTTTGATATATTCAGGGCTATTCTGTTAAGACGTATTTCTGATTTGTATTATTCTTTTGTCGTAATTACTACTATAAAATGTAATAATAATTATTGCCTTTATGTGCCAGTTATGGTACTGTACGTTTTTCTAACACCCACACTGCTTCCTGTGTTATTTCCGGTACTACACTGCTCGTTTTGTCCAGAGTGAGAGGAGTTGTGTGGATTTCTTTGGGAGTGGCCCTTCTCCTGTCACTCTCCTCTGTGGCTGCATCAAAGCACGAGCATGAAGACAGAACAACACTGGACGTTAGGGCAGTGTACCTACAAAATAAGAGCATGAACCCTCTGGATTTTGTTGATGTGAAGGGAAGCAGTTATACAATGTGCAAAACTGAGTCACATCCAGCATAGGTAAAAGTCCAGTAAATAAAACGAACGCGGGGCATTTGTGTTGGCCTACACTACATGGTACTCGTGTCTACATGGTCCAGATATGGTCTTGTAGTCACCATAAAATAGAACAGATAAATTAGGTTTATTTTGAAATCATTAAAAAGCTCGTAAAGGGAGCCGTAAGGACGTCGATGTTACAGTGATTCTACAATACTGCCGTTAGTCGTCAACTTTGTCCCCATGGGGATCATCAAAACGGCTTGAGAGTTGAGACCGGGGTCGCTGTTCTTTCTGAGTGTGTCAAACTTGACAATAGTGACATCCTCACAGGGAACCAATGGGTGTCCTGTCGCATGTCTTGTCGTTTCGTTGGTCGGTTCCTGGAAAATATTGCTTCACACTACTGTTGACCCTCCTACCGCTGGAACAGCTGCATGAAGCCAGCCAAACATAGACAGAACGTACAGGAAGTATTACAAAACCTTCAAATTAAAGGAGGGAAATGTAACACTACAGGGTATAAAGGACAAGCACTGGGGGATTAGAACAACATTCGATTAATTAAAACACTTAATTCAGCAATAAATTTCAATAAAACGCGAGTAAACAGCTTCAAAAATCAATTTTAATGTAAATGACATTGTTCTTCAGATGGATCTTTATTTTGAAGTATACAACTGGATGTAACATTTTTATATCAGCTACCTTTACACTGATGTCGCTGTACAAAACACACTGTGCAGACCTCCCTGCTTCGCGTTTATCCAATTACTCCGACAACTACTCCGGAACACCTTCTTAAAGACGACTGTAAAATATGGAGGGTTTTCAGTGAAGTAACAGGATTACTCACACTGTACACATTTTCTACCATCCTTTTCCTCAGGACACCTGGACACTCCTTGTTTTTTTGTACGCTGGATGTGGATCAAATTCAGCAGGGATCCCAGCCGATATTCCCTGGTGGTTTGGTAAGTTCGGACTTTGTGTTTTACTCCCTCCCAACGATCGATTAACGTGAGTTCCTGATGAAAACGCCACTGTGATCGGAAAAGGATGTCTTGTTCTGGTCTTCACATGCTTGTGTGACTTGTTCTGGCAGCTCAGATTCGCTTAAAATCAACCACAGGAAACAATGAAGGATAGTTTTATAGTACTTTAATGACAGCACAACTCAAAGTAACAACCCATAACCCTGCAAACACGAGCAAAACTGGCACACAAAGGCCACACAGGAATAGATCTCAGTATTGGCCTACCAGTGATAGGTGTAAACTAATCCTTAATCAAATGTGTAGAGTTAGCACTTTGTTTTGTGTTATTTGGTAACAGTCACATTAATCACATCACGCAGTTAAATCGCGACTGATCAATTTGTGAATACTGATAATCGGCGGGCAAGAACACTCCTGAGGGAGGACAATAGCTCGCATTAAAGCACGAGTAAAACTATCATGTCAGGGACCAACCAGACAATGAAGCCCATGTAGTGTTATAAGTATTTGAGGTAAGTTTTGTACAATGGTTCATCACTCCTGCGCTGTAGGTAAAGTAGAATGACTCCTCTGATGAGAATAGTCACGCACATTATCTCAGTTTGTTAAAATAAGTTGAAGCTGGAGTATTCCGCATTGAAGTGTGACCATCAGAACACCTTCAAAGACCTGTAGTGGTTGTTAATTTGGGCTGTTAGGCGTCAGTCAAACACAAATAAATCTTTCAGTTAACTGTGGAACATCAGGGGAGAAGCAGCAGTAATATGTATTTGTAGTTAATTAAACAAAGATATCCACCACTTTTGTTTCATGTTGAAGTTGAGGACTGAAATCCAACTGAAAATACCAACCAGCCAAAAAAGCCAAATATAACTATCTACGAATGGATAGGAGCCAAACAATAGGCCTGAGTAGTTTTACAAACTGAAAAAAAAAGTTCCAGTGACAGCAATTATTGACTGTGCTTATTTCTTTATATATCTCAGTCTGTAGGAAATGGCAGCTGCTCTCAGTGGCAGAAACCCTGGTGGACGTGGACCAAACCGAAGTAAGGTGCGGATTTTAGGCATCATTGATGCCATCCAAGATGCAGTGGGGCCACCGAAACAAGCAGCTGCTGATCGGCGAACTGTGGAGAAAACCTGGAAATTCATGGATAAAGTTGTAAGTTTGAAAGGGATAAACCTCTCTAGCCTAGGCAGATGATAGTAGGCACAGTCTTTGTTGTAGATGCAGATGGAGAGGTGGAACCTAATGCTAATAGATGTGCAGCTGTTCCCGGGTCATATTTTCTGATTGTGTATTTATTAACTTAAGTCATTCAGTTGATACCCTCTAATGTTAAACATGTTGGCTGGCACATATTTTTAATATATATTAACTCTTTGATGATATGCCTAAGAGCAGCAGCAGACTGAATCATTAACTTAATTCTACCAGATACTCAGTAAAGATAATGGCAACATCGTTAGAGTTGGCTGGACGATGTTAATACCGAGGTGGAGATGTGTATCTTGGTGTCACTGGTATCTAAGAGTTTGATTCTCAGATTCCAACATATTAACATGTGATCTTACTATGTTGTGTCAAATGTCAGTTCACTTTTTGTCGTGTTAAAACGCAACTACATGTTGGAGCATCACGCAAACTTTCATTGATGGATTTCTTTGCCACAGGTCCGGCTGTGCCAAAATCCCAGACTCCAGCTGAAAAACAGTCCACCATACATCCTGGATATCTTACCTGATGCCTACCAGCACCTGCGGCTTATACTGGGCAAATATGAAGAGAGCCAGAGACTCACACAGCTCAGTGAGAATGAGTACTTTAAAATCTACATAGATAGCCTAATGAAGAAATCCAAACGGGCCATTCGGCTCTTTAAAGAGGGAAAGGAGAGGATGTACGAGGAGCAGTCACAGGACAGGTAAGAGGATTTTTGATGAGAGAATTTTTTTTTCCCCCTTTTTTTCTTTTTTACTTTGTGGAGGCTTTGGAGATGATGGTGGGAGGTGACTCATGGTGCACAGAAGGTAAACAGAGGTTTTGGTCTGCCTTGAGCTTTCACTCGACAACCACTTTAAAGCAGTATTAATTCTGTGTGCCTTCCCGGACACAGTGGACATTCTGACAGAAATTTAACATGTACCAACTTTGTTTATGATTTAAACATTAACATGTATCTTGGTGGCAGCATTTCTGAGGTTACACTTTGCTCACCTTGTTCCAAGACTGTGTGCAGATTTCTGTTGGTTAGAAGCATAAGCAGAACAAAAAATCCTTAGTTCTAAAGTTAATTAAGATTTAAGTTACTAATATGTTATCTAATAATTGTTATTTCAAATATAATGACTCATAATTCACTCCAAAATGATCTTGGCTCGACACTGTTTAGTGTTGTTTGATCTCAGGCATGTTGTCATTATGACAGATAATCAAATGCAGATTTTGGTTTGTGACATATAACTGGCATGTCATCTTTACTTAAATCAGTCCACTGAGATCGTGATGTGTTAAACATGAGCCTGACTGACTCAGATTATAGAGAGAGTGGGAGGTGGACATAGAGAAATGAAAGAGAGGAGAGTTTGAGGGAGAAGAGAAAGCGGGGGCATGTTCAGCAGAAAATAAATGTTGCAGTCATTTTTGGTTATCTGTGTATAGCAGCAATGCTGCTGCCCTTGCTTTTACTGTATGCTTTATCTTACAGTACATTTAACTGAAAATTTAATTCATGCTCAAGTGTGACACTGTAGTACTGTGATAGTCAAGTTGCTGACATTGCCAGCAGGGAGGTTGCCATTTTTAAGTCAACCAAAATAAACTTTTTGCCAACAATTCATTTTGGATTATCACAATAAAATTTACTTTGGGCTTGCACAATTTTGTCTTTAACAATGACTTCAGGCATTATCATCACTTAGTATTGACTGGAGCAGCAGACAAAAGGAGACATGATGTACGGATACTACTAAGCAGTAAAATTGTGGAAAAACAGTGCCTCCAAAAAGCAAAGAAAGTGGACTGTCTCACTATAAACCAATATATGTTTTGAATACCATGACATATCTTTTTTGACGCTGTGTTGAAAAAGGAGAAAGAACCAAGAAAGTGAATTTGTACCTGATTTCTGTCATTAAAAATAAGAGCTTGAAATAATTTAGGGTTTTATGGGCTCCAGTGATTCTCAGGAGCTCTCTCTGATTGCCATGTGCAGAGCAGAGGGAAAATCCCCATGCACTTTACATCCTGTTCATATATTTCCTCTCTGGTTGAGCTCTGTAAGTTACTTTCTCAAACTTAAGTTATTTTTTCTTGCTTAAGTCATTAATTGAGTCACACAAAGGGCTTAACAGCCAAAATCTGTCAAACAACATTATTTACTGTAATCACTACACATTGCTGCTACACATACAGTAAAGGAGGAAAGCGCCAAATGTTAAGATTTTACGTTTCACAAATATTTAAATATTCAACCCAAAACAGACATTGTTACCACTTCTATTCCAGGCTGTTGCGTTGGTAATTTTGAGGGGGGGGGGCTGGAGAGTGCTCTAGGGGTTCAGAGCAAATAACTGTATACTTTTTTTTAGTAAATTGAAATTAGTTATACAATGGAATTTTACTTATTTAATTAGGAATGCTGTCAATTGTTAGATGTGATTTGAGCTGCAGGATAATTCACTTGTCGAAACAAAACAAAAGTAATGCAGTCAAAGGTGAAGAAAAAGAAGAAAAGCAACATTTGCTGTTCTCACCCCCACAGTATAATCAGGAAATACTGATAACGAACTCAACAACTATATCTATAACTACAACAGCAAATTCATTTTCTGTCTGCTCCATTTCATAGAAGTCTAATCAGTCAATACGTGGCAGGAGGTAGAGCGGTCGCCCACCAATCAGAAGGTTGGTGGTTTGATCCCCGGCTCCTCCAGTCCGCAAGCTGAAGTATCCCCTGTTCACCCCTGATGTGTGTGCATTGGTGTATGAATGCGTTAGAGAGCACTTACACGTATGTGTAGAGTAAATACTGTATGAATGTGTGTGTGAATGGGTGAATGTGACATGTAGAGTGAAGTACTTTGAGTTGTCAATCCGACTAGAAAAGCGCTATATAAGTACAGTCCATTTACTATTTACCAATACAGCCTCTGTAAAAATGGATGGACGAATGTAAAAGGCCTCAAACACCTTAAACATAGGAACAACATGTCCAGGCTGAAAGACACAAAACAACTACAAACAATGCGGCTGCTTCTCTTAGATTTGTCTTCAGTGATATTTTACATTGCCCTTCCAGTCTCTGGGACCCTTGGGTCTGTGCCCTGTAGACTCATTTGGTAATCCACCCGTGCTTGTCAATTTTTGATTAAACTTACCCATACTTAATTATTAAAGAAAACTTTTGTGTGTAAGAATAATGTAATATAATATATTATATTATATATTTCTGACAAAGATGCATTAAAGAAACAAATTCTCTTTGAGGAACTAGTAAAGTGATGTCAAATCTTGTAGCACATCTGTCTCCAGGGATATGGTTAGCCATATGTGGCCTGCTGTGTCTTTGTGGCAGCCTGTCTAGCTATTTGTGTCTGTTTCATATGCTTGATTAACTGCTCTGATCACCCCCATAATCTTTGTTCAGTGCTGCACTTCATTTTAAGACGGCTGATGCCCATGCGTTACACCCAACCCCCCCAACCTTATTCCCAGTCTCCACATCTGACCACCTGATCTCTCCATATGCAAGACAGGGATGTAATAGGAATATTAATTAGGAAATTAAAAGATGGAAGAAAATTGTTAACAGTTGGTCTTGTAAAGGAGTCAAAGATAGTACAGGAACTTTCTGTTCTTAGTTTAAATGCTCATGTCGCTTTGAGTTAATTGTCTTTGACCATGAAGTTACATTTACCTTAAGGCTGAAGAAAGAGTTTGCTTTTGAATCTAAATACCCAAGAGTCTCTAATGTTAGACTGCAGACCGTTACATGTAATTAGGTAAATTAATTTGCTAGACATTTTTAAAGATACTTTTGAAATGTAATCTTTGTTTCCAAGAACAAAAATGAGTGAACTCAGTTACTCTGCATTTGTAAAGAGAGATCAGTGTAGAAGATGAGTTTTTTGTTGAGAGTAGGAAAAGTCATTTTTTTCCTTGGGATGAAGTACACTTTGATCTGGTTTGCATGTTAGCAGCTAATGGTCAAAACAGCAGATGCAGTTGTTTATTCAGCCATATAAATCTTCTCTGAGATGAAAACTCTTCTCAGGAAAGAGACCTGCAACCACAGCATAAAATGACATTGACAAACACAGTAGCTGTAACTTAACTCACTACTGCAAAGGATCAGTTCAGTGTATGAGATGTCATTTGCTGAGGCTGCAATGGAAAATGTGGGATTGCTCTAAATTTGCCTGGCTTTACAAATCTCCCTGCCTTTTTGAAGAGTGGGTCAACTGTCTTTTTTTCCAGGGTGACTTTCGCAATCAATCAGTTTGCTTCAAATAGAGTAATCACACAGTTACAGCTCTACCACTGAAGTGCTTATTTGGTACTGTGCCTTCTAGCTGTATGTACAGGAACTCATATGGTGCTGTACTGTCACAAAAGTGTCTTTAATGTAGTATCATGCCATATTTCTGTGATATTTTATTTTAGACCTATTACAGACTGAAGATGTACAATAGAATTCATTCATATAGTATATACTGTTTGCTCTGTGACTATATACATTTTTAGAGTATGGCAACACTGCAAACTCATTCCCCTCTACAATACAGCCACAGAGCATATCTGAAGTGATTTGCATTACAGAGAATTTTATAGCTAGCCTGACAGGCATGCCTTTAGCAGCTTTCTAAAGTGATTGTCTCTAAATCAGCTGGATTAAAAGTGCACTTCTTTTGCCAGGAAGCAGAGTGTTGCAGATAAAAGACAATCTGACCTTCCTCCCTCCTCAGTTCATCTACTCACCCGTCCCTGTCTGATTATGCATAACCTCCGAGTCATGGTGCAGTGACATGTTGGAGAATCATGCTCAGCATTTTGTAACATTTCACTGTGACCAGCAGTAATCGTCATGGCTCTCTAACAGCAGTATTTTGGCTTTAAGAATGAATGAAGAAAAGGTCTTTTGGAATATTTCTACTACAGGTTTGATGACTCCCAACACTCACAGGAATTGTACTCTGTTAGCCACATACAGAATTGGATAACATCTTTTTCTTACAAATAAGTTGTGATTTGGTGATTCTGGAAATACCAAGGTGCAGTGTAGCTCAATGCTTTGTTTAACTGCCAATTAATCATTTTCTGATTCAGAGGAGTGTTATAAACTAGACTGTTTTTAAATCTTGCTAATTAGAAATTTAGCCAACATCCAGCTAAAGTATACTGTACCACATCAAATCTATCATTTGTAATTATTTAACAGAAAAGATTTAGAAATTACCAATTTGTTTTGAGGTAAACCGAAGTCTGACCAGCTTTTACAGTACTATAAGAAAAAGACATGGTTGGTTGAGCTGAAAGGACAGTAACCATTTCCTGGTGAATAATGTTGCCACATTTTACACATTGGTTAAGTGATTACATTGCAGTATCACTGATTAAACTTCAGCAAATTCCCTTTCCTTAAATTGTATTTTTGTTCATAGTACTCATATATAATTTCAATACTTTGTAGACATCTCTAAAAGAAACATGTATGATCTTTAATGTGGAATGTACTTGGTATCAGTTCTGTGGAATGATCCAGTACATGTCTTCACATGTCACACATCTCAGTGAGCAGTTGTCCATTGAGGTGATGATGTCACTTATCCCCATGGAAGGTTTGAAAGGCTTGAGCCTGGCTGAGATTACTAAAAAATTAGGAGGATCTAGGGAGGACATGCAGCACCAGAAGAGGAAGCCAAAGTGCTTCGGTCAGGAACCAGAAGGCTCGGAATATGGGGGAGGTGTGTGTGTGTGTGTGTGTGAGTGAGTGGGTAGGCTTACTCACTGCACTGTGTGTCAGTCTGCTGACACTCATTGTATGGGATGGACACAGAAGAGTATGCCCTCCATAACTGGATTCATTTAAAACCAAACTCACTAATGACATTTACTTTAACCTTTGTAACCTATCGAAGAATTACAGACACAACCTTTATCACCTCTCATTCACACCCACCCACACATGCACACATACAATGCAGCACAGTTGGACTGTCCTCCCTTTTCATCAAGTATCTAACTCCACAGTTAGTTTTGTTGTTTGGTCATTTTAAGACAAGACCTGTTTGTAAAGTTTACAGCCTCACTCTGTTGTTCCTGCAGTGCTCTGTGTGTGAACTGTGAGGCAGCTAAAAAAAAGTGTAACGACTCGTCCACTGACTGTCTGTGGTTTATTGATATTTGGGAATCAGCTCGCGGGCTGCAAGGATTGAGGTCAGGGGCGCATGCAGCCTGCGGGCTGGCAGTTGTCCATGCCTGCCCTAGAAGATGGTGAGCTCTCCAGGCCCAGAGGTAGCAAAGTTTCAAAACATGATGCTCCCTCCACTGTACTTCACCATTGAGATGATGTATTCATGTTGGTATGCAGTGATGTAGTGCCCCTACATGCCATAGATAGTGTTGCGTGTTCTTCACGAACAGTTCAACCTGTTTTTTTTTTTTTTCCTCAGTAGCGTTGTGGAGAGTCAAGCTGCTCTCTGGCATCCTGAAGGCGTGCAGTGATGTTTTTTTGTTTTTTATAGAGCAACACCTTCCTCCTTTTTGTTTTGCTATGGACAACCTGCCTTTTCAATGTTTTGCGCATGGTTGTGTCATGAGATGTTAATCAGTTCCAATGATTCATTTAAGCTTTTTCTTTACCTCATCAAGGATTCTGTGTAAAGATTTTGGAGTAATCTTTAGTGGATGCCCACTTCTAGGGAGACTATGCAACGACTAATCATCTCCTTTTAATAAATATCTAAACTCCTTTCCAGCTTTATACAAATTAACCAGGGTCCTGTCAGGGATTTATGCAGCAAAAGCACTTTGGTTAAGGTCAGGGAAAGATGGTGGTGCTTTTAGTTAAATGTAAATAAACATGTTGTTTCTGAAGTTACAGCAAACCTGTCTTTCCCTTACCTTAACCAAGTGCTGTGAGACTATAAACATAAGCAGAAAAAGTTTAATAATTCTGTAGTCACTACAAATGGGCATTGTACTATAAGATCGAATGTTGTGCTTGCCAATATGTAAATTAAAACAGTTCCTCATTGTTTCAATAGCACATGTAATCCAGTCATGATTACCTTTCCTTCAAAACATATTCATCTCACATAAATGTTATTTCTTGGAGTCAAATTTGCAATTTCTTGTTACTTACTGGCCCACATATACATAGATATGGCCCACATTCTGCATAAACTAATATCAGCCGATGTATTGGCTTGGATGACTAATTTGGTTTTGTTTCAGTTTAAATAAACATGTTGCGTCTGAAGTCGATGTGACCTTTTTCTGCATCTAATCAAACCTGCTGCTGCTTAGATGTCACGAAAAAGTGAAAAACAATTACATTTGCTATAAAAATGCGAAAAAACATGCAACTGACTTTTTTTGTCTACTAATTACATATTACTAAACCTAAGTTTGCTCAATTATATATGGATTACACAATTATACAATGTATGGCTACTAAATAAATGACACTGCACTTATGAGGATGAAATCACGTAGTTCACAGTCACACTGAGTGTTATATATTAAAGGTTGGGTATAAAGTTTCCAATAAGTGACATCTTTAGTTCACTGCTAGCTACTGTTTGAAGTGCATGTGTTTTTGCAAAGTTGTCGGAAAATTATCAGCTTAAAAGTTGAGTGACACATTAACTTGAAATTTTTGGTGAAATTGAAACAGATGTGCAAGGTAGATCTTAAGTATTTTACAATTGCTTTGGCTCCATTTTCACAATAGAGTTTTTTAGCACAAAATGCTAAACTCCTAACTGAAATCTCATACGGTGAACAAAATGAACCCATCTTATCACATCATTATATATATTTAAATCATTGTTGCATTTTAAAATAAAATTATCATTAGAAAATTGTTGTGTATTTTGGTTTACTATGTGATCTATAGTAGAGAATACCCGAGGCATGCTGCGTAACCTTTTCACCTTATGAAAAAGTTGTTGTGATAGCCATGTGCCATGTAGTCACACGCTACGTCAATAAACAGTTAATGTAAAGTTGTAGTCCAAAACATTATTGTTATGTTAAGTAACATAGCGTAAAGATATAACAAAAATAATGATATCACATTATAATATAACAGCAAAAGTGTCCCATGGGCGCACCACCCATCAGGGTTGGGTGCCTTACTGAAAGAAAACTGAAAGCTGAAAGCTAAAGGGCATTGCTGAAACAATGCTCATAATAGCTCAATTCAATTCAATTCAATTCAGTTTTATTTATATAGCGCCAAGTCATCTCAAGGCACTTTTCATATAGAGCAGGTCTAGACCGTACTCTTTAAAATAGGTATTTACAGAGAGAGACCCAACAAATCCCACCATGAATGGGGGGGGGGTTATAGAATAGCGGGAAAGAACATAGCATAACACGGGTTCCATACTGAATGTAAGGTGATGCCAATAATACAGTAGTAGTAATGATAATAGTAATAATTGAAGTATTAACTTCTAACATAGCAATAAAACTAATAGCAGTATAAGTCATTTCTAATTCTAGCAGCAGGTGTTGAGTGGAGTTGTAGGAGCAGCAGGAGACTTGTAAAAACAGGCAGACAGAGAAATAGTTGAAAGTGTACTTTTTTTTTTTTAATAAAGAGAAGTAGGTTGTAGTTGAGTGCGTGTGCATGCGTGTGTGCAATGAGGTGAGAAACTGCTTGCCTCATGTAATGTACACAGCACTGACTGCAAGAAGCAATTTAGAAAGCTATTCAAAAAATACACTGACTCCAGTTCAGCAAACACCAGATGTGTTCTCTTCATACCAGACTGATAGAGATCAATAATCCAGATAGTTTTCCATGTATAACACTTGCAGAGTAGTGATTGGAATCAAGTGAGGAGCAGAACAACAGAGTGGAATATCTGAGAATCCCTGTTCTTTGCCTCAGTGGTAGCATACACTCCAATCTCTCTCTCTGTGTGTGTGTGTGTGTGTGTGTGTGCGTGTGTGCCTGCACCAGCAAAGCCAGGGCCTTTTCATACTCTTCCCGTCACCATTAGGCATCTAATCAACTGAAGACAAGCCAAAAAAAATCTCTGCTGGGATGCAGAGGGAAAGGCTGCATATGCCTACACAATGGTTGTGACCTGAACTCAATTTGACAGCTCTTTATGGAGGAGAGCTCAGCTCCAAAACACCCTCAAAACAAACAGAAAAAGCAGTGCATTCTGAGCTATATGATGCATTTGCAATTATTTTTGGTATACAGTTATTTCTCTGTGATCATTGCATCATGAGATGCACTGAGACAATGACATATTCTAAAAATGGACAGTATTTTTAGAATATGTCATTAGACAGAAAGTGCAGGTAGATCATATGTTTACGTCCTCTCCAGTGCCATTTCACAAGGTCTGGTTAGTTAGTCTTCCTCATGTGTCCTTGCCATGCCCTGTGCCATTTGACTGGCTGTGTAATCTGCCTCGTTTGACAAGTGCCTCAGGAAAGCCAGTCCATTCATTAGAGCTAATGTAATCAGTGTGTGGAGCAGGGTGGCCAGAAACTGTCGGCTGACTGAGGCATAACTGTTCGATGGCTCTGTTATGTGCATAATGAAAGCCAAGTTACGCCATACAAAACAAGATTCCACCGATATTTTTGCCAAGAAAAAGTCACATTTCAGCCTCCTGTGAAATAAAATAAAATCTTACAGTGAAGAAGTTTTACAACAAAGACACAAACTTGCTTACACCGACCTATATAGTGTCACACTGTTGTTGTGGTGACAGCTGCACTAGCGCTGTTCAGTTCTTCACTATCCTGCACACTATCTCCGTTTCTTCTGACTTCCTGTCACCTGAACAATTTTCCTATCCTCTGTCACAAACTGTTCCTCTAGCTAACTGTGACATTGTACATTTCCCTGTAAAACAATGGGGCCTTTATGAGAGAAAGATAATCATCTGACAGTTAATTGTGATATGTATGATACATAGTGATACATCATATCAGTATAACAGAAGCATTTTTGGGAAACCTACAAAGAATGAATATGTTAATATGCCAGTTTCATGATGGTTTAATTGAATAAAATTTGTCACATTTTGAGAACCAGTAGGATCAATTTTTAGATCCTCTGAATCTGTAATAATCATCAGTGTAGACAGTCACACAAATCAATATGAAATGATAAACTGCAACATTTCTCTCATATGGGGGGCACAATGTTCTAAAAAACTGAAGTAATGACAATTTTTCTGGCTCCCTGTACAAGAGAAATGAGGAGGAGGAGAGTGATTGTAAATCCTTCCTCTACCTGAAATTCAGAGGTTGTATGGGACTGGAGAGCTATCAATATCAGACCTAGAGGTTAAAAGTCCGAGTTGGAAGATGAGGGCTGGGGAGCAAGGAGTAAAAGGGGCCCTTGATACAAGGTTTAGACCTGAATAAAGGATAGATGCTTTGATCCAATAAGGCCAGGAGCCAATCTTGTTTTCTTATGCATGTGTTTGTGAGGGTTTGTGCAGCTGACGGTAGAGATACAGCGAGAGCAGGGTGGCCATGAGGGACTGTAATGGCTTCATAAAGGGACTATCAGACAGCTTATAGGTCTATCAGATCCTCTACATGCTGCTGCCGCCACACGGGGCTGGGAGGGAGGCTGGGGAGGAACAAACTGCTGTGGTGACAGTGAGGAGGAAAGGTTGCAGGAGGGAAGGTTGAGTGAAAACACTGTGAGTCAAAACAGACAGATGGAAGAAAAATTGGCAGAGATGGGCACTCAGTCAATAGGGTTGCTGATTTAATTGTTTCTAGGGATTGTTATTACCATCAATTATTTAGGCAAATCATTTGCTGCTGAAAAGAGCTACAGACTGTCCATTAAGACAGAGAGAGACAGAAACAGAAGAGGGAAATTAGCTCTTAAAAGTAATTCATTGGAAACAGCTGAGGCCATCAATCAAACGTACTAAAAAAGTGAGAAAGGTGAAGAATGGGGGACAATACTAAACACAAAGAAGAGTTTGTCTTCATGAAGATTTCCTTTCAGAATATCTTAGTCAACATGGATTAGGTTACATCCACGTTGACTTGATTTTAATATGTATAGGTGATGAGGCCAAAATCACAGATTTCTCCTCATCTCTCTTGAAATAGGCTTATACAATACATCAGTACCTGCAGTTGGGCTGGCTGGCAGAGGTGCATAACAGAGTGGCAGTAATTCCTAAAGTAGAATGACTTTTTAGTACATATTTAATGCTGTGTCTTTGAAAGACTATTATTGTATGTGATCTTATCTAAATTAGATCACTCTCAACTTCAGTAAATCTTACATCAGAAACACTAGAGTCTTCTCTATGCACAGCCACCAAACTAATGACTATTGATAGCTTGCATGTGGCACTAGCAGGTCATGGCACCTCAGCAGCTGCCTGTGGCAACTGAAGGACTGCCAAATTTTCCTGTTTATTTTCACAACAGATCAGCAGCCATAATTCTGTTTTAGGATAGTTGTTGAGCAATAACATTCTAGTTTTTTGTTTGTCATTAATTTTATGTAGTTACTTCCATTTTGTGCAGCATAATTGCATAACACAGACTGAATTAAACATAACTGAGCAAACGTAAGTTTAGTGCTGGTGTGACAAAGAAAACTTGAACAGTTTTGTGCAGGTTTGAAGAAAGAATTCTCTCTCTGTCTCTGTCTCTGTCTCTCTCTCACACACACACACATACATGCATACATAAGAAGCTGTTATCAGCACCCCACAGCCAGTGTGTTGTCTTTTTCCCACACACTTACACCTTGGGCAAAGTCACCCTTTCTAGTGTATGTGCCTGTGTGCTACCCTGGAATGTTTACAAGCCCACAGTCTGAACTCATAAGGTGCTGGAGACAAGTCTTCAGAGGAGATGGAGAGAAAAACCACCAACACCTCACTAAGAATAAGCAAAGAAATCCCTCCTGGAGTGTCCCTCTGTACTTCATTCAGGATTTAGGAATATTGCTAATTTACTTTGTATGTGAATATGACTGGCTATAAGCTTAAAGTCCACTAGCACTATATCTCTGCCATTTCAGGACTAATCTCACAACCAATTTCCTATTACCTCATCAAAGCCTGACTTCTGTGAAAAAGATTTAACCACACTGAGAATTCAAGTCTTGTGCTCAACAGTGCTCAGCTGTCTTTTGTTAATGCAATTTAAATCCAAATTAATATTTGTAGATGGACTGGAAAATCCCAACTTACTTTTAAGAATTTGCCTAAAAAAGTGGTGTACAAAGTGAAATATTAGATAAAGGGTCTACCACTACCAGTTTAATGTTACTTAATAACTGTATTTTCTTTACAGATCCTATTTTAGCAGTGTCAACTTGATAAACTAGATAAAAAGTGAACTATTCCAAGAATTCATGTATTATAATTAGGGAGATGACAATAAAAACAACTTTATATAATATATTGATTACAGTACTTTAGACTATTTAAATGAATTGTTCAAATATTTGTTTGAATGAAATCAAATGATAATAGATATTAGATGTAAGTGTGAATGACAAATATATATATACATACATAAATATATTATTAGTGTTACGTGTAATGTATGTGTAATATTACAGAATATGTATAATTAATACAAATAGAAAAGAATATGATGATAATAAATATAAAATAATATAAGTAGAAATAGGTTATTAGTATTAATGTGATACAATGTGAGACATCAGATTGCAGAAACAGAAGAATGTATCACATAATTATCTGTGAATAAGTATGACTGTCCTCACATCATGTGTCACTGACAACTCATTGTGAGTGATGTAACACAGTTTTTCATGTTCTTTTTTTTTAATCATGTGATACATAAAATGTGCAATATAGCACCTACATCCTACAATGGACTTTTTTGAATTCAAGCCATTTTTTGATGATTCATTTTCTAGACTCTTGGTAAATTAAGCAGTTCTAACATTTTGTAGTATGTACAGCTTCTTTAGATTTGCTTCTATAAATGCCCAATTAATCAAGTCTTTATTTGAAATACAGTATACTGGGCTAGGAAATGTGTCATAAAGATCTGTTTCCGTGTACCAGTTCCTGGAAATAATGAAATCATCAAAATTTGCTAATATGACCAGAATTCTAAAGGCCAATAATTTCTATATGGTGTCTGTTGAGCTTTTGAAGCTATGATGGTCTACCAACTTTTCCTCTCTTTTTTGGTCTCTTTTCTGCAGGAGGAACCTGACCAAGCTGTCTCTGATCTTCAGTCACATGCTGGCTGAAATCAAAGCAATCTTCCCTGGAGGACAGTTCCAGGGAGACACTTTCAGGATCACCAAAGCTGATGCTGCTGACTTTTGGAGGAGATTTTTTGGAGAAAAGTAAGCCTGACCTGATTTTGGCTTTTTCTTTTTTTTTTTCTCTGGGTTGATGCTTCCCTTTTTGGTGGATCGGTTTGATTTCATTCTGCGATACGGATTCACCAGAAGTTAGCATTCTAATGCAACATACAGTCCCATGATTACTATCTGCATCATGCCATGACAGATATTGTTATAAAGCTCTCTCATTCCCATCAGTAACCAGTCGTGGAAGTGAAAATTGTGAAACTGTAGAATACTGAATACTGTACTGTAGAATACTGTAGAAAGCCAGAAATCTCCACTGAGGTTAGGTGAGGGACATCTGGAATACCCTGCTTAGCCTGCTGCCACCATGACCTGGCCCCAGATAAGTGTAAGAAAATGCAAACGTCATTAGACGAGATCTTAAGATGCTGCTTTTGACGTCTATGACACTGTACATCTTTGTTATTGAATCCTGCTGCTGTGCAGTATGTTTGCATAAAACTTTGTGTCTGTGGTTGTGATTTTTGACAGAATGTTGATAAAAAACAGATGGATTTACAGAGCAGGGCTGCATAGTCTTTAAAGACTATAACCTGGTTAAGTGATTTAACTTGGTTAAGCCAGTGTCTGTCACTTGCATCAAAACAGGTTCTTTTCTCTCACTCTGTTTCCAACCTAAGTGACTCCTCTCTCATGTGTAATTTCTGTGTTTTTTGTTGTTGTTTACCAAGTTGCTTAAGTTGGCTGTTTTTCTGTGTCTGCTCTTTTAAACATTAACTATGTTTTCAGCAGCTAGAGTTAGAGATGATATAATTTGATTTGTATAGTGCACAATCCTATATCATGGCCATGCCAAGCTTTCACAAGTCTTTTGATATGCAGTGTGCAGTTATACAGTTGTTTGGGCTTTCTGCCGTGTGTGAGATTCTTTGGATAAAAAACATTAGATATAAATTATCCTGTCTCTTAGGTTCAACAGGGTACATCATCAACTTCAGTGAGGTAAATGTGTATCATTAGATCTATATATACTCTTGTCTCCTTTATGGAATGGCTGTATCTTCACTTTCCTGCATTATTATGATAATAATAACCTGGTTATTGGTCACCTCTCTCATCCATACGCTGCCGCACTCCCTCTTCCTCTCCTTGCAGTTATAATGCATTAGTTCCGTGTTGTTGACTGTGTAGTTATCGTGGCTGCTTTGAAATACAGTATGTTGGTGTTCAAGTTTTCTATCTGTTGTAGTGTACAACATTCTAAAAGTAGAGTAAAATGTTCTTAATAGCTATTATACATAAAATATGAATTGCATGCAACATCTAGTATGCCATCACTCTATGGACTTTCCCTCAGCATCCGCAACCCTGACTGACTTCTTGTGTCCCTGCACATGATGTCTTTCAGATCAATGAATTCTATGTGTTAGATATCAGTATGTAAATGGCTCCAGACTTACTTTTTCCACTTCTAGCACTGGTGTTCCCTGCTGAAAATTGTAGGAGTACCACTTAAATTGAAATGTTGGGACTGTAATTACTGGCCCAACCCCCTGCCCCCACACATGCACCAAAAGAATTAAGTGAGTAATTACAAAACTTTTATTTGCAAAAATAAACAAGTCTTGTTGAGAGAACTAAAATGTGAAATCTGTTGCATATTCACATGCAAATTATGTCAACACAGGTTCTGACACAGCTATACACCTGTCTATGTACAATCATTACAATAACAACAAACAGCCATAGCAATAAACAAATTAGTTCTTACATTTTCTACTCCGTGCCAGTGTAGTAGTTGTGTTCTCTCTCTTGCATTGTGTAATCATGAGAAAAAGAAAGTGGAATCATACATATTATATATGAACTACGTTACACCAGTCTGTTCATTCATAAACTAATGACAACCTGGGCTTGCATACCTCTGACCAGGGATGCGATGTCAGGTGTGGTGGTTATGACAGCCAGTCTAAAGTCCTAGTGGACATTTCAGGCTTTTGTTTTTATTGTTACAAGGGCATTGAAGGCTGTGTAGTGCTGAAAGGGAGAATATCCCTTATTGGGTGTTTGGCCAGTCTGGGAGCGACAGTGTGTCCTTTGACAATCCAAAACTTTTTGTATCCGTTTTCCTGAAAATATTCAGCTTGAAAGTCACAAAGTTCATCTTCATAGCTGAGGTATTCCACGTCCTTGAGGGTGGAAATGTAGTGGTCCATCACCCACGCTTCCTTTGATAAATACTTGTTGATGTCGGCCAAGCGGCTCTTTATCTCCCCATGGAGCAGGTTCATGTGCCGGGTAAACTCTGTGTGTAAAGACACGCACAGTGCCATCAGACTGCTACAGCAGTGGAAAATGCTGTAAGTCCCTTTTTGACATTTTTGCAACTCTACTCCAGTTTACACACTAAAGCGTCCAGAGTGTCTTTGCACCGCATGACGTTTGATTCAGGACCCTGCATCCGCTTGTTCGTCTCATTGTAGAGTGTGAATGTGTCCACCAGGTAGGCTGCTTTGATCCAAAATGCATCAGTCAGCTGTTCAAACAGTGGTCGATTGTGATTTTGCAAGAATTCTTTTATTTTTTCTTACAGTTCCATTAAACGCACAAGCACCTGTCCACGTGACAACCACCGTACCTCTGTGTGTAGCACTAATGTTTGATGTGCGTCATCCTGGCACAACTGGGCAATAAGTCTCCTGTTCGAAGGGTGAGCTTTAGTAAAGTTTACAAATGTAACAACAGTTGATCGGATGTTATTGAGGTCTTCTGAAAGTTTTTTACTGGCCAGTGTTTGGCGATGTAGCATGTTAGGCTGTTAAATCCCTTGTTTTTGCCCATCATCGCTGCGACCCCGTCAGTGCAACATGTGACCAGGTTTTCATAGGGCAGATTGTTGGATGAGAGATGGAAGTCCACAGCCAAAAATATATCCTGACCTGTTGTTGTTGGTGCTAGATTTGTAGACATAAGAATGTCTTGTTTCAAGTCATCACCATCAATATACTGCACATAAACGATGCCCACAGACTCGTCTGCCATTGTTGTTGTTTCATCCAGCTGAATGGCACAGGGAATGTTCCTAAGCTTTCTCATGCAGCCATTTTATCAATTCTGTCTTTGACAGTGTTGTCAGACAGTGGGACAGTTTTCACTTAACAACCACCTGTGGTCCACCAAGCCTGAGAGATAGCATCCACTATCCAATGAGAAAGACACTGTTTAGACAGGGCTGGTTTGACAAAACAGCCAAGTGATCACAACGCACACTTTGCTCCTTTGTCTGGTTCTGCTCAAGGTTTCTGCTTCTTTAAAGGAAGTTTTTCCTTACCACTGTCGCCTAGTTCTTGCTCATGGTGGGAACTATTGGCTCTTTCTTTGTAAATTTTCTAAGATAAAGAGTACGGTCTAGACCTGCTCTATATGTACAGTGTTGTAAATTGGCGCTATATAAATAAAACTGACTTGACTTGACTTTGAGTGTGGTATATGTAGGTACGGAGTGCACACAGGACACAAAGAATGCAACCCCTTCTGGTGTTTCACATGATATACAATATATTATCTAACAAAAACTAGTCCTAATTTTGGATCACTGTCTCCAAAAATGGTTGGAAAATGTGGCTAAATGGTCACAATCTAGAGCCCTGATGTTGTGTATGATGTTGTTTAAATTGTAAGGGATATCAGCTTCTTCTTAAAGTATAGCTAATATGGCAGCATAATTAATTATGTCATTGCAGGTCTGTATGTGTTCCAGAAATGTGGTGTCAGACACAGCAGTGGGTATGTGAGGCTAATGTGTACATGAAAGTGAAAATCAAAATGGTCGACCACATGCTGAACCAGAGCAACAAGCAATGTCCTCATCAGCACTGGCTAGCTTTTTCTCTACAGCTTTGATTACTAGCAAAAGGAATTCTGCTTAACTCTGAGGTAATGAAGCAATCAAGTATTCTGTATTCTTGTGGTGTCTCCTTTCACCTCTATCTCCCTCCCTCTGGCTCATTTCCTCTCCTCTGACTCTGGCTATGTGCTTGTATTAAACTGTGACCATCTCCTCTCCCACTGTTCCAGATGGTAGCTCAGGAGCTGTTATAATATCACCAACTTTTGTCTCCTTTGGTCTGTTTCTACCATCATCATACCTCCACTGAGTTGGCCCTGTATATACTCTTGGCCGACTCAGATGTTGTGCATATATTGCTTAAATGTTTTTTGGGTAAGAGGCGGGGTACACTTTGGACAGATCACCAGTCTATTGAAGGGCTTGACATACAGAGACAAACAAACATTCAAACTCACATTCACACCTATGGTAAATTTAGGGTCACCAATTAACCTGTATGTCTTTGGACTGTGGGAGGAAGCCATAGTATCTGAAGAGAACCCATGCAGGCGCAGGGAGACCATGCAGACTCCACACAGAAAAGGCCCAGGCAAACCAGGAATCTTCTTGCTGTGACAGTGCTCACCACTGCACTGCTATGCTGCCCCCTCCTTCAGTCTTCTAGATGAAAAAATGCTTAGAAAGTCTACTCCTTTCTTATAAAGTAATCAGTACTGACAAATAAAAGTGACAAAGCATTTTGTTGATGATACAAGCCTGGTTCACTTCATGTTCATTTCAAGATACCATCCATCTTTATTTTGGTTAGGAAACAGAGTGATAAGTTTGTGAATGGAAAAAAAGTCTTTTTTATCGTGCAGGATAGAAAATATTTTTTCATTCAGATGATTACAAGAGCATTTGAGCATTCAGGAAATATCTCCAGAGCAGTTGTACGTTTTGTTAAATGACCCTCTTGGTTTTCATATGATAGATTAGAGGCACAAACTTAGGTTGTCTTCATTCAAGCAACCACACATGAACATTGCTGAAATAAAGTAGTGTAAAATTAACAAAGTTTTTACTTAAATCAGGGAATAACTGATCCAGCTGACTAGCTGATTTGGTAATTTGACATGGCAGAAATGATATTACCAACACATACTTTTGTTTATCATGACCTCACATCAAATCAAAAGGCAAATTTCTATCAGTTGTTGGTGAGAATCCTTTCTCCTCCTCAGTTTGTACCACCAGATTTCATTGTCACTTTTATCACTTTGCTCTATAACCCTGAAATTGTTTTTTCTTTCTGCACTTATTGTTTGATCTAATCTGAAGGAATAACAGCTGTATGAGTAGAGCAATCAGTCTTATCTATGAATCTTCGTCTGTGCTGTTATCATGATGTTTGATTGAACAGTCTTCTTGCAAATTGCTTGTATCTATAGTTTAGTTATTGGACTTGTCAATGTCTTGCAGGACAATAGTGCCGTGGAAAGTCTTCCGACAGTGCCTTCATGAACTGCATCCCATCAGCTCAGGCCTGGAGGCCATGGCCCTCAAATCCACCATTGACCTTACCTGCAACGACTACATTTCTGTGTTTGAGTTTGACATCTTCACACGCCTCTTTCAGGTTGGTGAAAATAAAATCATGTTTCAAACCTGTGAATCAAATAATTTTGACATGACAACACGGCACATAGCACTTAGCCAGGTCTTATCGTCTGGGATCAATTTCGTCTTTTTTTTTTTTTTTTTACAGTCCACCAGCTCACTGAGATTTATCCTAGTTGTCCAACTATAGAGAGAGCATTTTGTCTTGAAAAGGTTCAAAACCAACATTAAGTTGGCATTATAGATTCATTTTTGGATTTAACTCTAAAATATGGATATAGGACGCTGGACTACAGGCTCCTCTATCTTAGCCCGTAATGGTCCAGCTCTGCAATAAAAAAACTGACATAAATGAATAACAGTGGGGGGGCGCCCTCATAGCTGAATGGTTAGGGTGCATACCATGTGGGCCCTAGTGGTCTGAGCAGGCAGATCCTGGTTTGACTCCCGATCCAGCCGGACCTTTACTGCGTGTCATACCCCCACTCTCTCCCTGTTTCCTGTTTCTCTCTCACTGTACTAAAAATAAAGGCCAAAAAAGCCCCCCCCCCATCAAAAAAAAAATCTATTTGTATTTTGGAATCCCAGTAATACTATCATCATTATTATTGTTCAACCTTGTTTTTTTAGTACCAGGAGCCTGTTTGAACTTATGCAGAGTCACCATATGAAGATGGCTTTTTTGCCACTTTAGCGAATTACCTCACATTGAAATATACAGTGACCAGAACAGGGTGACACAGCAGCACATGGTGGAACAAAACCTTTTTTACACATTTGGTTGAGTAAGTTAACAGCATAGGAGCAAAAGAATTGTAGTAAATATTTTTTCTTTTTGTAGTTCTTTGAGATTGTGGGTGTATGTGACTTGAGCTCCTTCCTGTTGACAGATTATTGGCCCATGTGGCTTCAAGATGGTGTGTGGCTGGTGAGGCTGTAGAGCAGTGTTTCACTTTGGTGGAACCTTTGTACTTTGGATTCTTACTCTGAACATGAAAAATAAATTTGGGACTACTGGAAGAAAAATTTTGTCTGAATCAGTCACAAAACCTGTGTGTTGCCTTTTCAAGAGGTAAAAAAAATCACAACCTTTAATTTGTCTCTGACTTTTCATGAACTCATGAGTTAGTCAGTGTGTTAAATAGAGTATAGTCTGCTAAAGCAAATACATACATGGGTAGGGGTTTCCAGTGACTGGCTGCTTCTTAGTGAAGCCACGTCCAGGCTGGTATATGTATTTCAGTGGAGGCGGTCCCCTGTGGTCAACCTCATGCCCCTGGCCTGTTGATTCACTGGTTTGGAATCGTGGGGGAGCAAACTTGATGACAAACCATGGTATTGTTACTTTTAAATCCTGTCTGGACAAATCTGGTTGAAATTTTGTAGGTTACTACTGTATACTACTACATATTACTACATACTTAATACTGTAATACATAAGTTAGTTGACTATGTAAACTTGTGGAACGTGGTTGCTTTTGCTTTCATGAAAATTTACAAAATGATTAAACCCACGTAGAGAAATGTGTGATCTGATCATGAAGAACAGTATGAAAGAATGGTGTTTTACTTGGTTTGCAGTCTAAGTAGTTATTGTTTTTTCCACTTGGCTTCTGCCAGTTTACTGCTCAAATCAACAAACTCACAGTGGTTAGAGCTTGCTCCATTGCCTTTTCAGCCCAAAGGCCAGTAACAGTTTTTTTCCTGCCAAACAGTCAGGGCAGCAGATTAATGCCCCTGCTGTGGCACTATATTTTGTATGTAATGTTACATAGAGTTATTTTTGTAATACAGCATGTATGAAGTCATTCCTGCTGAGCAGTCAAGTAAACAGACACAACCCCTCAGTGGTAATGCCAGGCAACTCCTCCACAGCAAACGTTCAAATGTTTTGGCAACTGTGTAACTCTGTCCAGCAGAAAACCTCAAACGAGCTCTAAACAAAGCCAAAGACAGCTGGCTCCAGTGCCTAAACTACTTCCCAAACTTCTAGAGTAGATAACAGAAACACAGCCTCTTTTTTTATCTGAAATAAATTTTGTTGTTTTCTAATTTGTTGGTACCCAGGGAATTCTGCTTCAGCCAAGTCAACATACCAATTATCAATTTTTTGTGCAAAACTAGACTGATTCAAGATGATTTTATGCTGACAATATGAAAAATAAATGTACAGTGCATAAGAATCTGTTTAGTTAAAACAACACTGGGTGGTCTTTTTCAGCCATGGGGATCAATTTTGAGGAACTGGAATTTCCTGGCAGTGACACATCCCGGCTACATGGCCTTCCTTACCTATGATGAAGTCAAAGCCAGACTGCACAAATACATCAACAAGCCTGGCAGGTATGGTAACTGTGTGTGTCTTTTAAGTACATAAAAACTTGATATTTACTTGCAAAATACTACAGAGCAACCTCACCAAGTCCAAGTCCAACCAACAAGAAATCAAATAGAAACTTATGCTGAACAATGATGTAGCAATACACTTGATGAGTTGAGTAGAGTGGCTTAGTACTATGTCTGACAGTTTCTGTGACAAGTGCAACACTATGAATGGCCTCCAGGAAAGACTGTCTTAAAATTTGCACTGTTATCCCCATATTTAAATGATATCACATCTTCCCCCTCCCTATGATGGCCAGCTTTTCACCCCACCCTCTAAGTGGGGCTATTTCAAACAGCTATACATACTTTGGCCTTTCACCATGGTTGGACCACACATCATACATAATAGTTTTTTGTAGCATAACCCAATCCTTATACCTCACAGCCATCAGATTAATTTAACAAATCCTAGAATGACAAAACAAGCTTTGCTATTTGCTGTAAAGAGATAAGTCTAATGTTATATGTATATATACTTCAGACTTAACAGCTGTTGGAAACAAAATCTAACATTAAATTCATTTCTCTACAGCAAATATGGCATACATACACAGTTAAATACAAAGCACATTTTGTCATTCCAGGAAATTAGTTTGATTCCAGAGTTGTAAAATCCTGTCTAACAGCATTATTAACCTGTGTAATGTTTTTCATCTGAAGAGCCTTAAAATGAATGGATTTGTTCCTTAAACTTATATTTATTTTCTCACTGATACCTGTGTGACCCCAGTACGTTCTCTGCAGGTGTGTCTGCAAAAGCTAATGTGTTAGTACTTGCACAAGCCAATCTGTCATCTGTAAGGGAGTTGCACTGTGGGCCAGTCTACAGAAGCATACAGGAAAGCCATGCAGAAAAAGAAAGCACATTTTTTTAACAATGGCTATTGTGTGTGGATGTAACCTGTGCTGTTTTCTACTTATTTCCTCATTCCTCATGCCTTAATAGGTACAGTGGGAGAAATAAGTATTCAACACCAGCATTTTTTCATTAAATATATTTCCAATGCAGCAATTCACATGAAATTTAGACCAGATATTGGCATTATCTCAATAAAACTACACAGTCAAAGAAATTGTAATATTCCAATCCATAAAAAAAGTGTGCAATAAAGTGGAATGACAAAGGAAAATGTTGAGATTAGGGTTAGGGTAGTGCATGCTTGAAGGTTACTATTAGAAGTTACTACCACCACATGGATGCAAGTAAAAGAAAAATCATTTGCTACCGTGCTGTCATGCATGAAACATCTCGTGATGGGTAGCGACAAAGAGCTTTCCCAAGACCTTCGCAACAAGATTGTTGAGCAGCACTGGTTACAGATGAACACATACAACTCCTAAATATTCCACTGAGTACCATTAGGGCCATTATCCTCAAGTGGAAGGAACATCACTTCATCATCAACTGACCACAAACAGGAGCTCCTTTCCAAACAGGCAGGCAGAAATTTAGTCAGAAGAATATCTCAAGAGCCAAGGACCAATGGAAAAGAGCTGCAGAAAGACTTGGAAGCAGCGGGTTTAGTAGTCACAATAGGCAGTGCACTCCACTGCCACCGTCTTAATGCATGATCAGCCTGGAAGACTCCATTACTGAAGAAAAGGCATGTTGAAGCTCATTTGAAGTTTGCTACACAACATTTGGAGAGGCCTGTAGATTACTAGGAGAATATAGTGTGCTCAGACGGGACAAAAATTAAACTTTTTTATGTTTGGAGGAGAAATGGCTCTGCACATGACCCCTGTAAATACCATCCCTACAGTGAAGTTTGGATGTGGTAGCATCATGTTATGGGGTTTCTTCTCCTCTCATGGTGGCAGTATCCAAATTATTGAAGGGAAGATGACTGGGGCCATGTGCAGGGAAATCCTTGAGAAGAATCTCTTGACATCCACAAGGACAATGAGACTGAGGAGGCTGTCAGTTGGTTTCAGGGGAATAAATAATAAAGATGTTGGATTGGTCCAGCTAGTCATCAGATTTAAACCCAACAGAACATTTGTGCAAGGAACTGAAGATCAGGATTCACCAGCAGGCCCCCAGGAATTTTCCAGATTGAAAGACTGACTGTCTTTTTTGGGGGGTTTTTTGTGACAGTGCCATGAGTGGCCACTTAACAATTACCAGCAAGGTTGAGCCGTGACTTTGTATTGTGCTTTCATAATCTGCAGTCACTTTTACACAGCCAAGGTGGGAATATTGTGCCGTTATTCTACCTTAAAAGGTATGGAGTCTGAATGCAAGGTCTGTATTGCCCCATCTTTAAGCTGGCACAGGTGGTAGTCACAGAGGCGAATCGAGGGAGAGCTAGAACAGCGAAACAGATGCTGACTGACAATGAGGCTGCTGTATTATATGTTACGGCGATGCAGGCATGCCATATAAAACCACACACTAGGGTGACATTAAGCTGCCTTCATTTGTTTCTGTTTCACTCTGTGCACTATGGATATCCACTGGACCACATACACAATAATGTTTATGGCACGCACAAAAACATCTTTAGTCTCTTCAGTCTCTTCAATGCTCAACATCTCCCAGTAGTTGGGAAGTCATCTTCAATGCTAAAGACAGTCACACATCAATGCCTATGCCTAAGGGAGGTACGTGTTCCCTATTTGGACCTGTTTTATCTGAGTGAGGAAGCAGCTGGAGAGCCCCTCATCTGAAATAATGGAGGTTGTGGTTTGATCAGATTTGACAGTTGACTGTATCTTTTGGACAACACATGCAAACAACTCACAACTGCAATCAGATTCAGATTTGATGGTGGTACAGTGGTTAGCACTCACAACAAAAGGGTCCTGGGTTTGAACCTCAGTTCAGCCGAGGCTTCCACAGTCCAAAGACATGCAGGTAGGTTTAATTGCTGACTCCACAGGTGTGAATGTGAATGGTTGTTTGTCTCTCTATGTGAGCCCTGCAATAGGATAGCGTTCTGTTCAGGGTGTACCCCGCCTCTCGCCAAATGTAAGCTGAAATTGGCTCCAGCCCACCTTCCACTCTTAAAGGATCACTATAGATAATGGATGGATGGAATTCTGATTGGTGCATGAACAATTTCCAACTTAGACTTAGACAGACTTTATTGATCCCTTTGGGATGACTCCCTCGGGGAAATTAAGTACAAGCCATGAGAGAAAATAGGTTTTCCCTGTTTCAATATCTCTGTGCTGCTTCAGTCAAGAAGTCAGGATTTGTTTACCCTTGACTTATCAGAACCCCTCCTGTCAGTCACCTGCAGCTTCTCTGTTGTTATATGTGTACAATATATATGACACGTGTCAAATCTCTTTTTCAATCCTTATGTTAGAAACCGGGTACAAAAAGAGAAACATATGCTCTTAAAAATGTGATGGGTAACTTCAGAACAGTGGAAAAGAACAGACTAGATTTTAAACTAGAGTTTGTGATAAAGCCTTCACAACTGGTTGGCTTATGTTTTTTATGGACAATTTGAATTATTCTGGGATCAGTCATGAGAGATGGAATTCACAACAAACTAGTCTCATGAATGCTAGCTGCTAAAAAGACATCCAGCACATGATGCAGTGTTCTCCACATGATTGTTCATTGTTACAAACATAACCATTAATTTATTTAGAAAGCTCTTGTTCCAGGGCACCACCTCTGTTGAAGACTCATAATATTAATCTCTATTACAGTTTTTCTGAATTGCCAAAACACATTTCCTGAAATTTCCTCTCCTTTTCTCAGAACAGTAGACACAAACTCCAAAATTCAAGCTACATTCTCAGAACCTTTGACTTGTCAAAATCAAACAATTGATTCAAAACCATTTTCACTTCATTCAAAACCAAACACTGCTGTCAGAAGACACACAAAGCCAGCTAATGCATACACCCTACTCAGCAATCATTACACACTACATAAACAAATGCAAAACACTGTCTCTGGGCATAGCAGGGAAATAAATATTTATTTGCAGGAAGATATCTGTACATTCTTGCACTTATGAAAATGTATGTAAACAAGAAATCCTGCAGCAAAAATAAAAAACTGCGTTATGATTTTACAGCAAGCACAATGTCATTCATTCTGCCTCAGCATCATATCTCAGCTGGGTCAGGACTACATCTACATCACAGGCAGAAAAGTACAGTGAGGCAGCAACAGCTCTAAAAAAGAATTTGACGGAAGCCAACAAGGTAGCAATAACAACTGCTGCATGGACAATTCTCACATCAGAGTTTTATGTCACTGTCACCTGCCATTACATGGATGGTGACTGGAACATTTCCAGTTCTGTGCTCCAGACTGTCAGCACAGATGAGAAATACACCGCTGAGAACATCATTGCTAGTCTGAGGTGCGTTGTTGATGAGTGGGGCCTGGGAGGTAAAGTTCACTGCAAAAAGCTTGACTCGACATGACAACATATTATTATTTTGGTTTGGGTAGAGGGCACGTCTTAACAATGACGTCTCGACTATTTGATTAATCAACTTAAAAAAGTAAACAAAATGCCCATCACTAATCCTTACTAACCAGGAAGTGTAATTATCTAGTTCTTACTAACCAAAAAGTGTATTTTCTTCCTCACTAAATATAGATATCTACTAACATGTACATACACCAGCAACTCAAACTCATTCCATTACTGCATTCTCACAGAAAATGAATGACACCATTTGTTGCAGAAAGACAAGCTGTGTGAGCATACACGCTGTTTTCCGAAACAAATGCTGACAAGTTGTGTTTGGTGTGTTGCCAATCTTGAGGGCTTTTTCCCTCCACATGGCAAGTCCCTGGTGGGGGGAAGAAAGTAGCTTGAGAAAATACCCTCAGCAACACTACTAATTTATTGCAAACAGCTCGCCTTCAGCTGAGCCATGCATGCGCTGATCTTCACAGGATAGGAAATGTGTGTCTTTGTGTCTGTGTGTAAGTAAGCTTGGGTGGGGTTAGCGTGTGTCTAAGTATGCAAATGTATAGGGTGGTGAACCCTGAATCATGCAAATACCTTTGTTATGAACCAACACTGGAACAAACACACACACAGACACACAGCTGTGTGGGCGAGGGTAGTCATAAAATGAGCCACTACATGTCACCACTTCAGCTCACTCAGATATTACACACTCACCCAAACACACAAACACACGCACACGTCTATGCAAACACTTGGGATAAGCCACATTCTACAGATTAGTGAAAAGTTAACCCATGATCACATCTCAATTAAACACGTCCTTGCTCAGTCAAAGCCGCAGTGGATTTGGCTCAGTGCCTTTGTTGGAAGTGGAGGTGCGATCAAGTCTTGCTTTAAGCCCAGTACTCATGCTGGACTGCATTCATAATACTTCTTCTAACTCTTCTTTCAGATCTTTTCCAGATTCAGATTGTCACCTTGTGCTGAGCAGTTTCCTTTGTATTCAGCTGTGAATTTCACAAGGAAATCCCTCTGTGATAAGACACAGCAGAAGCGCCATTGTTTGTTGTAGTTTAGCTTTAAAAAAAGGCAAAGGTAACAAAGTTCATATTTCACTATAGAAAAAAAAAGATTTTGAAAAAATAATGAATTTGTTTGGAGTTTTTTGTTATTGGCTAATTTCTCTATTGCTGAAGTGTGTGTGATGTAATCCTCTCATCTGTTCTACCCACCATGCTGACGCAGGTGTAATAATGTTGTTGATAATAACAGCAGCAGTGGTAGCAGCACCAATTCATAATAATGCTAATGCTGAAATGCTGAAATAATGTAACGAATATACGCTTTGGCTCTCAAAGAATTGTGGGACGGCACTATCTCAAAGGAAGGTCCTTTGTATCCTTTGCTAAAGGAGACAAGATAAGGAAGCACTGAAGCTCTTTTCAGAATTTTAAGATATCTAGATATCTATATAGATAATAATAATCACTATTTTGAACTAGTAATAACTTTTTATGTTATGGAGGCTGCATAGGTAAAAAAAAAAAAAAAAAAAATTAAATTATGCAGTGTATAAATATGTGATTCCACATTGCTCTCACTGCAAAAGTCAACATCATTGCATCAATCACATTGTATTTGGAGATGAAATTATTTGAAATTAATTATCAGTTATAAGGTTTTTTCTTTATTATGGTAAATCTCCAGAATTGCCCTAATAATAATAAAATAAACCATCCAAGGCAATAAAATGTGCTTTACTGCACAACATGAGATGTATTTTTCGTCCATCCATCCGTCCATCATTTATACAGCTTATCCTTAAGGGTTGGGTGGGCTGGAGCCAATCCTAGCTGACACTGGGAGAGAGGCGGGGTACACCCTGGACAGATCACCAGTCTATTGCAGGGTTTGAAATATCGAGACAAACAACCATTCACACTCATATTCATAGTCTCCAGTTAACCTACATGTCTTTGGATTGTGGGAGGAAGCCAGAGTGTTTGAAGAGAACCAACAAAGGCACAGGGAGGGAACATGCAGACTCCACACAGAAAAGGCATAGATAAACCACAATTCAAACCTGGAACCTTCTTGCTGGGAGGTGACAGTGCTCATCATTGCGCCTTTTCACACATGTTAAACACAAAATTTCTTTCATTAACTTTTAATTACAGCTTGAGAGGAGCCATTAATGTGGACTTCAAAAACCATAATGAGTGTGCGAAAGCCTGTCACCATAAAATGACTCATACTCATAATTCAGTTGATAAATGTATTTTAGCAAGTAGTCTCTGACTAGTTTAAGTTTCATGACCATGTTTTAGTTTTTACATTTATTTAAAAACACAGCTTTTAAAGATTAGAATTAAATAAAGTATTGTGTAAGATTGTTGTATTGCCTGTTTTGCAGCTTGCATGTATGAAACGTGCACATCTGTCCTTCTCTGTCTGACAGTTACATCTTCAGACTGAGTTGTACACGGCTGGGCCAGTGGGCCATCGGTTATGTGACCAATGATGGCAACATACTGCAAACCATCCCCCACAACAAACCACTGTTCCAGGCCCTCATCGATGGTTACAGGGAGGGCTTGTAAGTAACCTGTCGCACACTCAAACACTCTCTCTCTGTTTGTATGTTGATAAGTTGTGCTGATCCATTGTGTATAACAACATACAAATGAGCAATGATCAACTATTTGTGTATTTCTATTAATGTCCTCCTGCAGACCAGAGGGCAGTGCTTCTAAAAGGCGTAACACTTCTCTGTGAGCCATTTCCAAGATAGAATGTGTTTTTTGCAGCTGTTGCTGGAAGTGAAATTCATTACACTTATATACAGTATATATTACAGTTATACACAGGCTTGTAAATGCTGCAAAATTGATTTTAAAGCTACATTAAGCAACTATTTTGCCTTAAAATAACAGCTTCAAAATCATTTAGATGGTACACTGATTGTAATAGGGGGTATAGCACCTCTTTCATTCCCTCTGTGCCCGTTGTATTGCAGTATTTAACTTGGGTTGAGTGGGTACGATCACCCGCAAGAAGTGTGTAACTTGTGTAAAGTACATACGGCTTTACAACGCTACGTCACACACCGAGAAAGCTAGCTCAGTATTTCCTGTCTTTCATTTATCAACCCCTCAGATGAATTTAGTGATTTTGTCTGAGCAATTAATAGACTTGGTTTTCTGTACATGAGTTGTTTGCGTCTAGAGAGAGAGTTTGTGTTTTTTTAATTTAACATTTTTTACTTAACAGATTTTTGTGTTTTTGTAAGCAGTGTCTTTATATAACTTCATTTACTCATTCTATAATATCATAGATTTTTAAAAAGCCTTTTGTGCAGTTAGAGAAATATTTCAAGCAAATATCTGGCTGTGCATTTGTAACTTTTTTCTCATTTGCAGCTACTTGTTCCCTGATGGTCGCAGTTACAATCCTGACCTCACTGGTTTATGTGAACCGATGCCTCACGATCACATCAAAGTGACACAAGTGGGTTTGTTTGTATCTGAAAACATTGTCATGGAATTTCTTAGCGTCACACAGCTAGAAGCTCAGTCTTCCTCATGACATTTATGTGTGGAAAATGTTCCCTGAGAGCTGGTTGAACTTGATCAAATATGTGACATTTTACTCATATAGTATGTGTAGGAGTGTTTTTTAAAAATATGACTCATAGCCTCTCCAAACTCTCATATGTTGAGAACAACTATATAAAAATCTGTTTTTAAATGAAGCGTAATTGCCTGACTGCATGGCTTTTTGCTTGTCAAAGATTTATTTAGAGACAGATTTTTTCACATAGTGAAGCTGTGTAATATTTTTCAATTTTGAAAATGACCAGTGAGAGTACAGTTAGTGGTGTGTTCATCCAGTCATGTGTTGTGTTAAATGTATATTGATGTCTTTGTGACAGAGGGAAATCATCAAGTTGTGATGTCAGTCTGAATCCAATTTGTATTGGCCTGAAAAGATGATAATGTGTGAGGAGAAAATTATGGTATGGGTATGGGTTAATTAAGTGTAGTGTGGCTGAAAATATGTAATATGATGATATTTTGAGAAGAGCATTCCAAACAGGGGAGGTCAGTGAATAATGGGGGATTTTACAGATGGGTGACATATAAATTGTTTGTCATATGATTTGTTTTACAGAGGTTTTACCTTAACAAAAAATAAACCATTCACCCCTTTTGACAACATTAATTTAATGCTCGGATTTAGTAATGAGAAGCCCCTGAAAACATAATGGAATTTGACATTAGGGCCATGGTAGGAAGCTTGTACTATATGTTTATTTTACTTTTATCTGTATATTCTTGTGTCTGTTCTCATGTTTAGTTTAATCCATGTATCACTTGATGACTAACAGGAGTTTGCTCTGCCTGAACAGGAACAGTATGAATTGTACTGTGAAATGGGCTCCACCTTCCAGCTTTGTAAGATCTGCGCTGAAAATGACAAAGATGTCAAGATTGAGCCTTGTGGTCACCTTATGTGTACTTCCTGTCTCACAGCCTGGCAGGTAATATAATAAACTATACTGTATGATCATGTATACTCATTTCATGATCAGATTTTTGAACAGAGGGGTACATTTGTGGCTGTAACTAATTGCTGTTGCCATTACACATGTACATGGGACATTTTGAGTTAATAACAGAAAATGTACATCTTAATCATAACATCACCTCTGTCTCTCTCTGCAATACCAGTTTTACAGAAAAGTCACGTCATGTAAAATCCACAAATATTAACTCTTTTCAACACTGCTATTTATATGTTGGAATGAATCCTGTTCTGTTCAGTTAACAAGCCTCAACCCTCTTTCACTGCCTTCCAGTGTCCTTGCATCAATCCTAATCAGGATAATCAACAGAAGTAAAAACTGAGAGTGTGTGCACACATTATATTCCAGTGTTTCTGCAAGTGTTTCTCTGCTTCTTTCTTACACTTCTGTAGTCACTGTGATTGTGCATTTGTTTGCAGACCAGAAGCTTTGCCAGCAATGTGTGTTTGTAATTACCTTCCCCCATTGAGTCATTAGCATTGAGTGACTCCCTCTTTTTCTTATCACCCACCCCCACTCCCACCCCTCCTTTGGGACATCTGTGTTGCAGTCACTGAGAGATGTCTCTCCAGACATGTACAAGTTCTGCAATGACCCTGATGTTATTGATCTCTGGCAGGGACACACACATATTCACTCTCCAGCCCTGGACACAGGCCCAAGAACCTGTCTTGCAATCACAATTCTACATCAAGCTTATTTGTCTTAGAGTTGGCTAAAAGAGAATTCTAGCTTTCGTTTTTTCACTTTAGTTTATATTAAGGACTCCTACATAGCTCATGCATTAGGTCTCATTGAATAACATTATTTGAATTTATTTTTATAACATTATTTCCATCTTTCTGCAAGCGAAACCAATCACTAGAGATATTCTAGTAAGTAGTAGTAGTATTGTATTATGTTAGTAGTATTCAAACATGCACTTGATGTTTGTCAGATAAAGTTTTGTGAGGGAGGACCTGTTGTTCAGAGGACTGTGAATGCAGGTTTTATAAATGACGTTGAGTGCGCTTTTGTTTTTCAGTCGGTCAGCGATATAATATTTTACATTTATCGTTTCATTTGAGTCAAATACATTATATCATGCAAAGGTATTAAAATTCCTTGTGTTTTACATTTTGCTTACCAAAAGCATGAGAACACAGACATGATACACACTGATGTCTCTCCACTAACCTCTGAAATTCTTTTTCATCATGCAAAAAAAAGATAAATTAAGAATAAGAATGTTGTGGGATATCTGCCCCTAGGTTTGACCATTGGTCACAGTTATCACAACAAAGAAATAATGATTTCTGACAGGGGATACAAAATGTATATTAAATGGGGATCTATGGACCATAGAATATGTAGACCATAGAAGTGTTTGAGCAGCTCTTTGGTTTGCTCTCCAGTTTTCCAGGGGTTCAGTTTCATGGCTACAAAGCTGGAAAGCTTTTTCTTTGGTGACTTTACTCTGAACAGAGCTGTAGGTTAAGCCAATGAGCACAGTCTTTCCAGAGCTCAGAGCACCCACAGTGTTTGTCTGTCATACTTCCTGTTATAACCACTTGACGTTATCATGCCTCCCCCACAACCTCTGACATATGTGTGTGTGTGTGTGTGTGTGTGTGTGTGTGTGTGTGTGTGTGTGTGTGTGTGTGTGTGTGTGTGTGTAGATATATTTTTTTCCCCTTTAATTTGTCCCCTATTTGTACATGTGCTTCAGTAATGAAGCATTTCCCTCCACATTAATGAAATGTATGAGTGTAGTCAGAGAGAGAGGGAACCCTCCTACCCTGTGACAGTGAGTAAGCCAGCAACAGTCCATTCAGGTCATTGACTCAGTGGTGGTTCCCTGACTTTCCTCTCACTCTGTATATTAGTCAGCAGGGGCGGAGCAGACATACACTTCTCACTCAGAGCTGAATGATGATCTATGTGTTTCCACATCCAGTTTTAATGACCATTTTTGATCTCTGCAGAGTATGGGGGCACATTAGAGGGTTGCCTTGTTGTTGCTATTAGTTTTATCCTAAATCAATGCAGTGAGGACTCACAGGGGCCTTTTCGTATCTTGTTTTTACCAGACTGTAGGTTTCATTAGACGTATATATATATGGTTTGTAGATCTAACCGGTAATTAGTGTTTGTGAGTAGTAACTTGTTTTTTCCACAAAGTATAAATTCAATGTGCAATTATGTAACTATTATTTTGTCTCTTTCCATACAGAGTTTATTTGGTGGTTTTCAGGTCAAATAATATAGATGTATAAGCTAAAACTGGTTAACCTAACATAAAATTTGTTGAAAAAAGATGAAAGTCGAAAGCTGCTCTAATCAATACGATTAGATTAATGATGGTTAAACTGCCTTTGTATAGTGTGAAAGATGTCACTCATGACGCTCTGATTCAGCAGTGCCCGTCAGCTCTAATGAGCATTTTAGTCTTTTAACTCATAGTAAATTGTTTTTACAGCACACAATTTGCTTATACTGTTTTGATTAAGTCTTACTGATCCCATTAGTACTTATCCCAGCAACAGCAAGCAGATAAGAGACGCAGATGCAGATATTTTTGTTTGGAGATTGACATGGACACAAAACCAGAGCTTAAAAAAGTGTGACATTCGTCAAGTGGCCAGAAACAGGACTCCAAATAAATGTTAATGTTGCTATTCCTTTGTGTACTGGATGTGTAAATAGGCAACTGTTTGCTAACATATTCACCATGCCAACTTTATGTAATGATATACAGAATATATATAGAGCACATATAGAAGCAGAGTGCACCAAGCAAAGCGGGTACTTCCCAATCAGAAGTTTGGCAGTTCAATTCCAGGCTCCTCTAGCCATTTTAAGCATTGCTTCAGCATTGCTTCAGCATTCACACTGCCTAGAAAATGCACTTTCTGTGGAAAATGCAGTGTGAATGCTGCAGTGAATGTTTAGTACAGATTTATCTCAATAAGCACATAATAGGCATCAAGATGTAGCCACAAGCCAGTTTGTCATGTGTGCAGAACAAACATAAATTTCTGCAAGCTCATTATATCATTAGCTGATTCAGCAACTTAAACAATGACTAACTTACCTTTCAGAAGGTACAGGACACAGAAGGAGGCAGCTGCAGGTGCAGTGAGACTGACATATTCCTCAGAAATTCATATAAATTTCCATAATAATTTGCCCCTTGTTGTCAGGGCGTGGTTTTGTCAGTGAAAATGAAATCCAAAATAGTGTGTACAGTGATATAGCAATACATGTCAAAAATAACGGTAGGATCATTATCAACACCCTGTTTTTGAACTGAGTTGCCATTTTCTGTCTAATCCACAGCAGATGTTTAGAGGATAAGGTTTTCTCCCCTTTACCAAGTTCAGGAGCAGTTTGTTTTAGTTTGTCTCTTTAGTTGTGTCTGTTGTTGCAGAGTAGTATGGTTTCTTCAGTGTCTATGACCATCTATTCCTCCCTTTCAGCTCCCACTTCTTCCCTTCCCCACTCACTCTAATTAGGATTAAGTTTCAAACATGCCTTTGGTGGGTCCCCTGCTAGGTCCCCAACCCCATGGCTTCTACAAATGCAGCTTTGTTCTCTGTGAACATTGTCTGTCTTTGATTGTGTGGAAAGATGTACTGAAAACCAAAATCTCCTTTACTATCTTATTTATGACCTCTGTTTGACAGGGGCTGCCATGAGGAATATGTACCTGTGGCCAACAAATGTTGTAAAGTTGCAAGACAGTTTTCCCTGTTTGAGATCTATGTGTGTGTCTTTTCCTTATCTGTTCCAGGAATCAGATGGTCAGGGTTGTCCATTCTGCCGTTGTGAGATCAAAGGCACAGAGCCCATCATTGTGGATCCCTTTGACCCACGAAATGAGGGTGCCAAGTGCTTCTTCCTGGACCAGCACAGCTGCCACATGCTGGAGCTGGATGATGAAGAAGACCGAGAGGACTGCCTGGTAATGAATGGACTGGCCAGCATCAGGAAGGTAAATTGTTGATCTTTTGATGGGTAGGTGAAAGGTTGAAGAAATCAGATTTGTCTTTTATTTGCTTTTCCAAGGCTGTAGTTATCAACTGTCTAAGAATTGTACTTAATAATAAAGCACTGATTCAGTCGTGAAATAGTGCCTCTACAAGTGAAAAAGTGACGTAGTACTACTTACAGTGAAGAGAGGGATGAACCTTTTAAAGCCACTCTCAAGTTGAATAATCACATGTATGCTCAGAGCATGAACAGCTGATCAGACACAAGAATCAATGTTAAAAAAGGAATCCTTGTATCTGACTTGATATGTTATTCTGCAAAAACATATGTGATTTTAAGTTTTAAAAAGTTTTTTTTTATTTTTGCAAAGTATGTAATATCTCTGGTAGCAATTAAAAGATAAAAGAAACATTCATTAATTATCAATACCGCTTATCCATGAAGGGTTGTGGGGGTGGTGGAGCCTGTCCCAGCTGCCACTGGGTGAGAGGCAGGGTACACCCTGCATGGATCACCAGTCTATCGCAGGGCCAACATATAGAGACAAACAACCATTCACACCCACAGGCAATCTAGAGTCACCAATTAACCTGCATGTGTTTGGACTGTGGGAGGAAGCTGGAGAACAGAGACACAGGGAGAACATACAAACCCCACACAGAAAAGAACCAGGAACCTTCTTGTTGTGAGGCGACAGTGCTAACCACTGCACCACCGTGCCGCCCCTAAAAGAAACAGCAATCTAATATAATAATGATATATCAATATCATGGTATTAAATACTTGGAATTTGGCTAAAATGGAATGTAAATGGAAACAAAAAGAATGTTGGAAAACTGGAGCAGGGAGGATATTCTGCTGATGGTAGATGACAGGCATCAGTGAAAATGTATAATGAGGAAATTTGTATTGCAATAACAAAGTGCAGACAATGAAGATGCATGAAAAGAAGTTTCAAACAACCATCTTCAACGCCACCAACGGCATTGATTTTGTTTGGAACTTGTAAAGTGATTTAAAATCCAATGAAATCAAGTGCAAATAGCCTCTAGCCCATTTGTTTACTTGCTGTGTCCCTTTTTTGTTTTGTTTTGTTTGTTTGTTTGTTTCATTTGTAAAGCGTCCTTGGGTTTATTAAAAGGCGCTATATAAATCTAAGTTATTATTATTATTATTACAAATAGTGAACTGCACATTGCACATACAGTACATACTGCTTCAGCTAATGTATTGGTGATCAATGGTATTGGCAATCAGTCCAGAACATGTATTAAATAATGTGCTCTCCTCTCTGGAGCTCTCTTAAATTCGAGAGTATGATCAACAGCTTTTATTTTAAAATTTAAGGGGTCTTGAATAAATGAATCTGAAAATGCCTTTAAAAGATTGTTTTCTTTTCTCTTAGCACTGTGCTGAGCGCCAGAACTCACCCATGGTGTCCCCCAGCTCTTCACCTGTCAGCCAGCACAGAAAAGTCCATGGAGGAGACTCCAGTCACTGCATCCAGCACCTTGGCCTTCCCCCTGTCCCACCACGACTTGACCTCATCCAGAAAGGTGCTATCCGCTCCCCTTCTGCCAGTCCAACCGGCTCTCCGAAGGTCAGCATTTCCCAGATAAAAGGAAAAATGTGTAACATGTATTTCACGTAATTTCTTCATTCAAAATAGCTTCAGAGTAGAGGAAAACAAAAGCAAAAAGCAAATTACTGGACAAAAGCAAAAAACATATGGAACATCTCTACATTAAAGCTGCACAAGGCCATGAAGCATTTAAGATAAGATAAGCTAAGCTAAGCTAAGCTAAGCTAGTGTGAGGAGATATTGAAGACCTCGCCCAAAAACAACACATATACATCACCAGATAAAATGCATATCCATTTCAACATCACCTGCAGGCAACAACCCGAAACATGCTGCACAATAAATAAATAAATAAATAAAATAAATAAACAGAGAAACCCTGGTGTTATGAAGGATACACAAGCGTGGCAGCCTCGAAGGAAAGTTCTTGTTTTTTGGTAAAAAGTGGACAGATATTGTCCTCACAAAACCAAACACACAGCTGGGCAGCTGTGGCTCAGGAGGTAGAGCAGTCGCCCCAATCAGAAGGTCGGTGGTTTGATTCCCGGCTCCTCCAGTCTGCATGCCGAAGTATCCTTGGGCAAGATACTGAACCTCCGATGTGTGTCACATCGGTGTGTGAATGTGTTTAGAAAGCACATTATCTATATATATATATATATATATATATATATATATATATATATATATATATATGTTCTATATATATATAGAACATGTGCTGTTGAATGTGTGTGAATGGGGTGAATGTGATCTGTAGTGTAAAGCGCTTTGAGTGGTCGAAAAGACTAGAAAAGTGCTATATAAGTACAGCCCATTTACCATTTGTGACTGATCGTGAGAGAGCACCGCTCACCCATATCAACACAGTGGACACGTGGCGTTCATGTGTATAAACATGAACAACTTGCTGGATTTGTTAAGCTTCCATGTGTCCTCAGCTTCTTTCTTGCTAAAGTTAGTAGACGTGATTTTAAAGGAGGAGGTGGTGGATGTTCCTTTAGATGAGCAGGAGAAAAAAGCTCAACAAGGAACCAGGTTGGTTTATCATTTTACAGTGGTGCAAGTGCTAGCCTGTTTATTTCAGGGGATTACATGAGGCAGGAGGCAGACCAATGGCCTAACGGAGAAGACGCCTGGCTGCGGTTTATGTGTCACTGTAGTTTTATCATTTCGAATCCTGTCATGGGACTCGCTAAACCTTCATTTATTTATTTATTTATTTATTGTGCAGCATGTTTCGGGTTGTTGACTGCAGGTGATGTTGAAACGGATATGCATTTTATCTGGTGATGTATATGTGTTTTTCGGCGAGGTCTTCAATATCTCCTCCCGGTAGGCTCCTCTTCCTGAAAATGACGACTGAGAACATGTTAGCAACACCAGGAGCACAGCTAGCAAAAATATAAACAACCAGTTAACAGGATCACCAGTTAAACTGGAACACTGGTAAAATCTTTTCAGCAAAAATGAATGGAAACAGAATCTTTATTTGGTTCTGCATCAGTTTCCATTAAGTGCTTTGGTCTTATTGGGGTCCTCACAAAAACATCAACAAAAAGCAAACATGCAACAATAAAAACAAAAAATGTAAATAGATGTGGTCTCCTCCTCCTCTCTAGTCTTCACCAGGCATGTCCAGGAAGCAAGATAAGCCTCTGCCAGCCCCACCTCCTCCCCAGAGGGACCCACCTCCACCGCCTCCCCCTGACCGTCCTCCTCCCATCCCCCCAGAATCACGCCACTCTTGGCTCCCCAGTTCCTCTTCCTTGTCCTCTTCTGTGTCATCTTCTACTGGTGCACTGTCAGACTCCCACATACCCTCTGAGACGTGGTGTACTAAAGACAACCACTTGGCAGCCCACAGGACTGGAGCTGAACACCAGCTCCAACTTGGAATCCCCAGCCCATACCACCTGAATGGAAGACCACTCAGTTGCCCATCTGCAGGATTTGGGAGGTTGCATCACAGAATGGAGGCAGCAGGAAACTCAGAGAGCTCTAAGGTAGGGCTTAGATTTGGTTGGCATATGTTTATTTGTTTGTTTCCACAAAAGAAGAAGAGAAATGACTTACAATTAAATTTTTTACAGACTTTGATGGTTCAGTGGAGTTGAAGGCTGAATTTGTCCAGTGCGTTGGTTTAAATCTGCAAAACTTGTGAAATTACCAACAGTCTCAACTGTACTTTGTGCTAACATAGTAAAACTGTTACATTTACTGCCTATTCCAGTAGCCTCATAACCCCAGTTGAAGCTATATCCTGATCTTTAGAGGCTGCATAGCCAGTGCTCACCTCTGCCCAATGTTTCATCGACCACAAAACATCCTTGCAAAAACAGTTATATCAAAGGTATAAATGTATAAAAAGGTTAAGTGTGTTGATTCTGTTTTACACTAACTGTTAAAAGAGTGAACTATGATGATGATTCGTGTAGTGTATTTTTCATCAAATGACTATGTTCTATGGCAGGGGTGTCAAACTCAATTTCATTCCGGGCACATCAGCATTGTGACCTCAAAGGGACAGTTGTAACTGTAAGACTATATTGCCTCTGTGATCAATTATTAGTTTTAATAATAACTTAATTAATAAAAGGAAAGTTATCAGGGGTATGTGGCAGTTGCTTTTATGCGCTTTCTCTTTTACCACATGGCATGCCATCAATAAGTCCCACCAACTTCTCCCAGGGTTTATTTCATTTTACTTACAGACTACTCCACCTCACTGAAGATGTCCCTTTCTCTTGTTGTCCTGTGCATGGTGGTCAGACCCAAGAGCTCCTCACTGACAGACAAGCCTGCCTTCAGGCCTCTTAAAAAATGGCTAGATGCCTGTAGTATTGTCAGTATTGTTAGTGCTGTTGTTAACGACTAATGAAAAAGCCAGATAACTGCATGCTTCTTCAGCCAGCTGTGTCATCAGATTTTCTGTCTTTGATTTTTGAAGATAACATTGTTAAAAACCTTTCTCTGGTCAGGTCACACCTGCTCACATACCTTCAGCATACACTGCTTTAAAAATGCAGAGTCTTTAGACGCTGTTGGAGCAGCCTGATAATAATGAATTGCTATAGTCCAGCCTGGAAGTAATAAATGCATGGACTAGTTTTTCAGCATCCTTTTGAGACAGAAAATGTCTGATTTTGGCAATATAACGCAGGTGAAAGAAGGCAGTCCTACACGTTTGTTTTATGTGGGAGTTAAAGGACATATCCTGGTCAAAGATGACTCCAAGGTTCTTTACAGTGGAGCTGGAGGCCAGGGCAATGCCATTTAATGTAACTACATTGTTGGAAAATGTATTTCTGAGGTGTTCAGGGGATAACTTTGGTTTTGTCTGAGTCCAATAGTAGAATAATTGCAGTAGAAAGTTTGAGCACCGTCCTATAGTTGTCAAATCTGGGAACTGACCAGTGCTACACTATGATTGGCCAGTCTGCATTCCAGGGGCAATACTTTGTGAAGCATCAGTTGTCTAGCGACACTGGTAAAGTTGGCTTTGTAGCTGCATTTGTCACTACCTACTTTGCATGCTAGTTTGATTGGATCTGCAGAAGTGTTTCTTGTTCTACCGCTGCATCGCTAGCATTACAGTGTTATAGGAGCTGCGTTTATCGGATTGACTGAGTGTCTCTCCCTCCTCTGCCTTGCAATGAAGTTGCAAGGCGGGAGCAGGAGTTTGTGAAGCTGTTTTAACATGCTCTGATGCCACAGAGAGAATACATTTACATTTCCAGGGGTCGCGCCAAATCCATCTCCACCTAAACGCTTTATCTAATTGACTTCAAAACTTAATAATAGGTTATTAAGACATAGAAGATGTTAAATTGCGAAGCTTTTGAGTTTTCGTTGAAGGGCGTGCCCGTTCTGGCCCCTCAAAGTTCAATGACTCGCCATGAAACAGGAAGTTGCATTAAACTTGCTGTAATTCAGCCATACTTTGTCCAAACTGCATCAAACTTTACAGTATTTTTAATGGTCCCTAACTGCACACATCCATATGTCAAAATTCATACAATTGTTGTAGCGCCACCTACTGAGAACAGGAAATGACTTATTTCGTAGTGTGAAGGCTGTGACTAGCAGGGCGACCGGATTCACTTCAAATGTTGTCAGGACAGCCTTAAGGCCTTCATGATGACTTACTGCGAAAATTGTGAGTTTTCGTTGAAGCGTGTGCCTGTTATGGCCTGATTACTGGTAGTCCTCTGAATTGCATCTCTATTTTGAGTAGTTCTCTACTTTATCCAGCAGATGGAGCCATTGTATTTCTCTCTGGTGGGTTTTTTTGGGAGGGGGGTATCTGTGTGTGTGTGTGTGTGTGTGTGTGTGGTTGGAGGGGGTGGGGGGGGATTATAAGTGCACAGACTATTGTCTAACTATGGTATTTCAGGGTGTTGTGCTGTGGGCTGTTGTAGTCATATTATGTTACAAAGCTAGTCAATGTTTATGGTCGACATAGAGTGAATTTTTCTGAGTTAATCGTGGTGCATCGTGCCACGGTGCATTGTTACTACACCGTATGCCCTGTGATCTGCGTTAACCCCGCGGTGGCCAGTAGGCAGATGAGCAAATCACTTCATTATAAGCCTTGTTTAAGTATAAATTATTTATATATGCACACAATAACAGAACTATTAAAAAAAACAAAAATGCTTTTGCTTAAAGCTCAAAGCTTGTAAACTCAAGTTAAAACTGAGTTTTATCTCCCAGTTTACACACAGTATAAAAACTTCAGTTAAGATTTGAGCTGTCACTTGGGAAAGCATCATGCCAAAAACTAAGGAAATCACTGTAGACTTGAAGAAAAGAATTGTCGATGCTCAGGAAGCAGGAGAAGGATATACAAAGTTATCACAGCATTTCTAAGCATCAAGAACTCAAATGAGAAGCGTCACTGAGAAATTCAAGGAGAGCCACACTGTGCAGAACAAGCCTGGCAGAGGTAGGAAGCCAAAGATTTCAATCACCCTGGAAAGAAAACTAGTGACAGACCTGTCTATAGACCCCATAAACGCTGCCAAGACACTAGTGAATGATTTAGCTAAGTCAGAAATTGTAGCCTCAAAGAAGACAATTATTAGAGCTCTGCACAGGAATGGACTGTGAGGCTGCAGACCAAGAATGACTCCACTTCTGCAGAAGAGACACCTTCAAGCCAGACTGAAGTATGTCAAGGACAACCTGGAGAAAGATTATGCAAACTGAAAGCATGTCCTTTGGACAGATGAGACAAAACTAGAGCTCTTTGGCCATAGAGACTTCATTATAAGCCTTGTTTAACCAGTGATTTTTGTGATTATTATTTTTTATGGCGGACAGTGCCAGTTTAGTTTTAATAGTATTCCATGTAATTGATGTGCCTTTAATATCTGTTCCATCAGCATTCGTTTATGTGTTTATCTTGCGGGGGTGAGCCACCTCCCGGTTTGGTTATATTATAAGTGATGTCACACAGTGAAAAGTTAGGGTGCGTCTCTATGTTTATTTATCCTTTACATAAGATGTATTCTTTAAGCCCACCTAAATCCATGTTTCTTACATTTTTTTGCTTCATGATACGTACTGCCGTATTTTCTGTACATTGTACATTGTTATGCTACCATATGCCCTACAACCTGCGTTAACCCCGTGTTTGCCAGTCCCCTGATGGGCACAGGGTGGGAGGGCCCGTTCAACACTGCTCACAGCTTTAATTTGAATAGTAACTGAATGATTCTTGCTCCACTCCAGGCTAAGTCCCTTGCTGGTTTCTCAGTACTGAAGTCTATAACGCTCTCAATTTGCTGCTCCTGTTTGGTCCCTCTCAGCCCAGAGGATGGATATGACAGTTGTCAATTGAGTTGTCTTTCAGTAATTGCAGCTATTTGTTCCAACCAGTGCTGATGAAGGTCACATTTGGCCCAGGATTTTCAGAATTGTCCAATAATATGGCTTTGCAAAATGAAATATTAATAATATTAGTAGTAGTAATAGTTCTGTAAAATACTATAAATACTTGTTCTAAACATGAAGCTCAACAATATGTTGAGCTGAGATACGTCTCCTACTTTGGCACTGGAAACCCTTAACATAGGGCAGCATATATGTATTTCTGCAGCTCTGCGGAGTAATTCTGCCACACAGAGGTGTGATCTTTAACCTCACCTCTGTTGGCTGCCTGCAGGCTAATATGGCAGCAGATTCACAGCTCATGCCTTCCTTGTATAAATGCAGATTATTTTTGGCATGGAATTAATATTTACATTAATCACAGAAGAACAAAGGATGTCATGCAGTGCATTGCATTCCCTCTCAGCAGCACTGCTTTTATGTGCAAATACTAAACTTATACTAAACTTTTTGTGTTTGTTTGCTTTGTTTTTTTCTTATATTAGATAAGAACAGATCAACTCTCAGAGAGTGGTTGATCCTGCCCAGAACACTTGCCTGATGATTGGAGAAAGAATCCCTTATTTGAAATGTATCCAGTTTTGATCAAAACAAGTCATTAGGACCTTACTTGGTTTTGCATCCTTGGACCCACATTTCCTTTCCTTGGTATTTTTTTTATTATTCTCTCCCATTCTCTTGTGTGTTTCTGTGTAGTCCTTCTCTAACGGTGTGCAAGTCAGTGATGAGTATGACATCCTTCCCTCGCGGCTCTCGCCAACTCAGGCCACACTTTCCAGTAGCCACAAGTGAGTATTACACACACACACACACACACACACACACACACACACAATGGGAACATTCATCCAACAAGATATGAATTATATGATTGGAAATACCATGGAAAAGATCTGGCAATACTGAAATTATGTAACACCACTTTGTATTAACATGGGCAACTCTTAGATTGCAGTGTGTGGAACCATGTTTGGTTCCTGCATTCATGCAGTCATACATTAACCAGTGAGTTCCCAGTTAACCTTCTAATAGTACCACTGGCAAGGCTGTATTTGAAGTGTAGTGCATCCAAATGAAAATCTGTGTAAATCATAAAAAGATGCTTTAATAGTGAACAAAGACCTTTTTAATCAGCCATAACAAATCTTTTTGAGACTCTGGTATTTCCCACATTACAGTGTTATTTGGTTGCAAAACTATGTAGAACCAAAATGGGAATAGAATAAAATAGCTGTGTGGTCTGCAGTCTTAAAGCAGGCTTTGGTGTTATTCTGTCTCCCTGGTTCTCTTGGACCTTATACCAGTGAGTTCTAGTAGCCTTAAGGGAAAGTCCTAGTTAGAAACAACTTTTGACCTAATGTCTAATAGCTTTTTAGCTGCAGCCAGAATTAGATTAGGTGTTTCTGTGTATTTGACTGTAGTTGAGGCAGGGGATAGAGCTGCCTCCTCTGATTAAGCTTAAGCTGCAAGGGGAATCTGGTTTTACTGAAAAAAAAATAGTGCTGTATAATATTGTGTGGTTGTTAGAGTAATACACACACTTCCCTTATACAAAATACTACTGACTTGCACACATAAACTCTCCAAGTACAGGTAACATTTACAGGATCACACATTTTTATTACCATATATGTGTGTAAGTGATAAAGTTACACTGTTGGTCAGCTGAATACCACCTGACTGAGAGATGAAGTTACAACACTGATCAGTCGTGCAGTTGTTGGAGTGTCCCCACTGGCTGTGGCTCTTTTGAAATGAATTGGTGTGAATGGAGTGTTTACAGGTATTGAGGTCAACTTAGTGCTGTTGTGGCTACATTTTCTGAATTTTCTGACCATTCCTAGCTACTGTCTGTAGAAGAGAGCTGCCAATATTGCATGATGCATCTCATTCAATTGACTACATGGCAGCTGACATAGATGTGAATGAGTGTGTAACTTTCTCCCTGAGTGATCACTTAATAACAAAATAACAGGACAGCACAGCCTGTGTCTGGTGATTTTTTTCAGATGATGTCACAGCTGTAAAATCTGGATTTTAGCTGTACAGCGCAGCAGCTTAGAAATTACTTGGAAATGACTGCTGGTTAACATGTAGTCTCAGTGGCCTGTGTTGCAGTCAATAGTTTACTTATTACATTGTCTGACAATAGAAACAGAAAAATATCTAAAGGAGAACAGATTCATATGTGAGCAAGGAGTATAGGAGAGAAGCAAGCAGATAAAGGGTGTCCACAAATATATTAGGTTTTGACCCTATTCTTTTTAGATGTACAAAGACAAAACAAAAAAAGGTTACACGCATTTTATTATGACAAATTAGCCTTCTGTTGTTGTGCACACATACTTGATGTGGGGACAATTTAAAGAAATCACAGCCTGTGGGTCTGACTCTACTGACAGATCCTCAAGTAGTTCTTTTACAGTTAAAAAGTCAGCTTACACATATATGATGTTGGGAATAGCAGTAACACACTGACTTGTAGAGGAGTGATGGATATCTGTCCCACAAGCAGCTAAAACCTGTCTGTTTGAAAATAAGAACTATGTGAGTGACACTTTCGGATGCATAGTTGGGTTGACAACCATTTTTATAGACCCTCCAACCCTTTCAGCAGTCCTGTAGTAGAACGACGGCAGACGGTGATGGAGAGGGTGGAGGATGACTATCACATCCCCTCATCCAACCTGTGCCTGAGCCAGGCTCCAGTCTGCATCACTGCACCCGGCAGGTAGTGACCTTCTTACAGTTCATTTAAGTTACTATTGTGATACAGAGATGACAGTTTCAGAGATTAGGCTGCTGTGAACCAAATACATTTCTTCTCTTATTCAGGCACTTGGAGAATGGCTCCCCAGAGCCCTCCAGTGAGGAGAAGAAGCCACAGCCTCCTGAGCCTGGTAAGTCCTGAAACCAGCAGAGATGATTTACACATCACATAAATATATTACATTTATTCCTTTCACCATGAGATCATTGACATGTGATGTATTGTAATGAGCAATGAGCAGGTGGATATGATGCCCACAAATGCTGTAGAAACTGTTTAAACACATCTGGACATCTTGATTAATCCACTATTGAGTTGTAAAATGAGTATTAAAATAAGAAAGGCAACAAGTAATTTAATTTATTTCTAGTACAATTCAACTTGTTTTCACCTGCCAACAGAGTGAATTATCTTATTCTGCCTCATTTAAGAATGCTAAACCTAAACCTTTATGAAATACGTATTCTTTATTTCAAAAAAAGCATATTTGAAAATTGAGTATGCTGTGCCATGTTGGAGTAGCTATTTAAGCTTCATGCTGCTTTGCTTGTGTTCTTCAGGTAGACACTCAGAACCGCTCAGGGGGTTGGTGCCAGGGGCAGCACATACTGCCCACTGCCCCTTCAACATCAACCAGTCACCCGCCGACTATGACATTCTACTCCCCCCCCAAGGTAGCCTACCCCGACCAGACCATATCCCCACCCTCACCTCTTTGATCCAGCCACAGCTCTCTGTTGACACATTGCATCTGTCTGAGCCTGTCCTCTCTGTGTCTCGGTGTTTCTCCTGCTAATATGACAGCACACCTGTGTTGACAGGTGAACTGTAAAATGATCACTATTGTCATGTAGAAACCTAGTATCTTGTATCTTCTACTGTCAAAATTGTATCCCTGACTTCAGCCAATTAACATTACATTATTAGAGGATAATATAATCTATGATTATTAACCCCTCAAATAACATTCACCTTGGCATTTTATTAAATTCATATTCTGCGGTTGATATACAGGACAGTTTATGATCAACTGTCATATCGTCATTCCAGTAGCAACCCATGTAGCATACCTGTCATGGTTTTCACTTGAACAGGAATGAAAGTACACTGTGTTACATCAGCCACAGTCATACATTTACGTGATGTACATGAGTAAGCATTTAAAACAACATAGCCTGATCTTTTGTCTTTGATCATTTTGACCCACAACAACCCAGCCTTCTCGCACCTCCTGTCTCAGTTCTCTCTTGGCTTTTCTTTAGAGCAGAAAGCTCAGTGTTGTCTGGCTTCTGTTGTGTTTCAGCATTAGAAGACCCCTTCAACAGCCGCCCTTCATCCCAGCCTCCCCCTCCCCCCCCCTCCACCGATGCGACACAACTTTACTGACCTCTCCTCCTCTTCACTGTCCTCATCCTGCAACTCCTCCACATCCTCCTCCTCTGCCATCGCACAACCACACAGGCCCTCCTCTGGACATGAACACTTGCTATTAACCCCAGGTGAGCTGGCAAACTCACACTTAGTGCCAGTCTTAGTTAAACATAACATAAAGATATACATTTGGTGCCTCATTTTTCTCTGTCAATGGATTTAGTGTGCATTATGCTCATCAAATTGAGGAAAATGTAAGACACATAATTTGCAGCATTCCTCTGTTGACTGATAGATAGCAGCAGGATTGTTAACCTGACTTTCTCTGTGTCTGTGGTCTAGACACAGTGTTTGACTTGCTGAACGGTGCTGCTCCTCTGCCTCCAGTCAGACGACTCACAGAAAATGTGAAAGGCTCCAGAGCCTGCCTGGAGTATGACCATTTACCAGGTAGTCAAGGTAGACTTACACTCAGCAAATGACTACATATAAATAAATGCACACAGGTCTCAAGAGAAAAAAACATGGGTTTCAGTAGTTTTTATTTTAACATCATGTGTCACCTGAAGCAGGCCTGCCATGTTTTAGCATCTCCAGCATTCTGTTATGAGCAGAACATACAATTGTACAATGAATACCTTAATATTTGATGTCTAGCTATAATTTCTAGTCTTTACTCAATGACAAGGGTCAGAACTTTGAAAGTATTGGAAAATATGCAAAAGCCTTAGTTCTGCGACACGCAGCATTCAGTCTAATTTTTCTTTTCTTTGACAAATTTTCTCTGACATGATTTCTGTCTGTCTCTCTCAGTATCCATGGACTGTTCGCAGGCCCCTGCCAGGCCACCTAAGCCACTGCCCAGGAAGATCCCTCCTGACCTTCAGCCAGGGAAACCCCACAGCACAGAGTCAGAGACCATGGATGCCAAGATCGCCAAGTTGATGGGGGAGGGTTACTCCTTTGAAGACGTGAAGCGGGCGCTGATGATTGCCCAATACAAAGTGGATGTTGCACGAAACATTCTGCGAGAATTTGCCTTAGTGGCCCCAAGACTGAACCTCCAGTCCTAGACAGTTACAAGGGGAGTACAAAAATGAAACTGTGCCTCTGAATGGACTGAATAAAAAGGGCTTCTTCATTCTGCTTGGCCTCAAACTGTTGGAAAAACAAGGATTAAAACAAAGATATTTCAAGGAAAACTTTTATTGATTTGCTGAACAGAGATGACAAAGCAAAAGTGGCAAAAATCAAATAGACACAGAGAATCAAAAAAGAGAGAAAAGACCATCTGTGAATGATTTATACCTGTGAAAAAAGAACCAGGCTTGTTGATGTTTACAGTGAGCTTTGCCAGTGCTGTCCTCAGGCTTTCAAATGCTCCTGCTACTGCTGCTACTGTTCCTTTCGCCTTCTGCCATGCTCCAGATATTATTTTGAAGGGCTTTTCAAAAGAGCAAGACATTTCCAGCTCATTTCAGCTGATGTGCTCACCTAGTTCATCAAGGATCATTTTTATTTCCAACCAGTGGGGGGAGCCAGACTCCATTGTTTCTCTTCTCTATTTCTCACTGTCTTTTTGACAGTGACATGCTCCACCTAGTTCTCACTCTCCCTTCTCTTGTGTGTTGCCTGTTAAAGAATACTCTGCTGTTTTCCCAGAGTCTAACAATTTCTGGTGAGTCAGGAGTAGTTGGATGGAGCCAGAGGATGCCTTATTTATCACTTGTTTCACTCAACCTGGAGAAAATAGTAAGGGGTAAAGGGTAAGCATTAAGAAAGAGAAGGGTTAGTTATCACTCTTTGTTTCTGTTCCTAGACCAGAGGATTAATCGGCTTATAAAGCACCCTTTAAATTACACTTGTCATCTGAGGACAGCAAGCCTTTGAATGTACTTGTTCTGTATGAGTGAGCTTTACCTTTGTAAACTCTGAGCTCCTCACAGACCCAGGTTTGCCCTTAATTGATTAATAGTTTAAAGTGTTTAGTGAAAATTTTAATTCCTCAATTATCATACCTGCATTCAACTCAAGTATTTAAATGACAGGAGTGAACCTGTTGTACAGATCAGTGTGCCAGACTTCATCTCAGAGACAATGCACTCAGCAGCCATCACACTGCAATTGCCTGTCCCCACTTCAGCTACACAGCCATCAGGTGAATATGTCCACATTCCCTGCATGTTTGAGGAATCACTCTCAATCCAATTTGGAATGAGGGTCACTTGATAGCTCTGCAGCATTTATACGTTTTTACTTTGTAACTGTAAACGCAATAGAGATGGACAGTACACTGCAGAGCATTCAAACTATGACACAACTCATGCACCTTCACTGTACAGTACAGGTGAAGTTAAAACTCCCTTATCTGGAATCAGCTGTATTTCTCCCTAAGATAAGATATCTCGGCTGTGCATATACTGCATTTGTTAAATTTGTTGTAAAACTGTGTTGTTTGTATTCCCCTTTTTTCCTTTTGGAGTAGTATGAAAGATTCTGGCAGATCTGTGCTAGACCTGTTAGGGGCTATGGATGAGAAAACACAGCTATTATTTATTCAGAGGACTTATCTTTGTATGTATGACCTGGAGCATTTGTGGGTTTTTTCCCTTTCTCATGTCTTGACTTTTTAATGATGTTGGTTAGTTTCCTGATTTCAGTAATTTGGAGCGTACAGTGATACTCTTACTGATTGAAGTGTTGGCCAGAACTACGGAATTCTCATTTACAGTCTGGTATAAAACCTGCTGCCAGTGGAGCATGAAACGTCCCTGGTAGTATTTGCTTTCATAATGGCCACAAACATGTTACTTCCCAACTGGTTCCAGCCAGATAAGCAAAGAAAGTTTTGTTTATCAGAATTTATCATCTGGGAAACAGTGGGCTAATGGAGATAGGCAGTTTACCAGTTTTCTGGACAATACAATCTGATGCATCGACATGATGTGATTTTAACTACAGTTTTAACTACTAACTATCAGTGGCAGGCCATGCATTTAACACCTAGGCCTCCACTGGTGTCTTACCTGAATTAACCTCTTAATACCATCATTATGATGTCACAGCTATAGAAACTATCAACAATATACAGGAATGCAGTATAACAGAACTTTACTAACGCAATGTCATAAAAACTCAATTAACACAATTCAATAGGTCTCTAAACACTGCAGCCACAGCTGCTCCACACACATCATCTCCAGCAGAGGCATCAATATTAACTGATAAAATGACAAAGATGTAATCAATAAAATATAGGTAAAATACATTTTACTCACCAAATCTGCTGATTATTTGTAGACAAATAAAAAAAACTGCTTCTCTTGAGCAAACTGAATTAAATCTACCACTGGGCAGACTCGAATTTCAGCATTAGCCTTCATGATGATAGAAAAGGACTTAATGTTGGAACTGAGATGCACAGATCTACAACAGAGCCACTGAATCTTCCTCCTCCTTCAACTGTTGTGAGTTGAAAAAATAGCTATTAAATCTATACTAACAGGTTTTAGCTTGCACTAGTAGCTATAGACGCAGTGTGCTAGCTCTGACCAGTACGCTCTCTGACCAACCAATCAAATGATATAAAAATGTTGACGTTACTGTAGACCTGCTGGTCTCGCCAACTTGAAATCTGATTGGTTAAAGGATCTGCGAGGCAACAGTTTCATCAGCATTCTTGTTAAATTACAGGGGCCTGTGCTTTTGATTCTGAAGGCCTCAAGGCAGATTTTTTCTTAATTTGGCAACGCAGGCCTGAAATCTGATTGGATAAAAGCTCTAACATAAACAGACTTTATTGGAAGCAGTGCAACCAAGAGGAAAACTATGAGATGAAGAGACAATTGGGAAAAGTGATCAATATTTAGGTGGGTGGTACGTGACATAGTAACGTCCAAATGAATGTCAGGACCAAAGGTTCCTCAGCAGAACATTGTGTTTATAACACAACATGGTTAGGCCAGTGGAGAAGGCCTTGCTGGCCCTGACAGCCCACCACTGCTAATTACTGATCAAGACTAAAGTATTTATTTATATTGACTGTTGATACAGCCACCTGAGCCACGCACCATGACTGAACACATCTGGGTCTGTGCGTGTTTTTGTTTATGACCAAACAAGAAGATCCCACTGTCTGTCTGAACTCCTTTTTGCTATGTGTTGGTCCAAAGTGTACCAGGTGTGAGCTGAATAAACACACAGAGAACAATGTGTAGCACTGACTCACCTCCACACTCTCACTTTTCTGAAGCCATTATTAGGCTACTAAAATAAATTAAGAAGATTTATTTGTAGTCTTCTTTACAGAGGGCTTGAAACTGTTGATTGATTTAGGGTCCCCTGTGACTGAGGTTCGTCACAATGTAGATTACACAGTGTTTGTGGTCAAATATTGAATAGTCTGCAACAAAGGTGGAACCATAGATTTGACTGATTGATCCTGATTGACTTTCTTTACTTGAGCGGTGTGTTCATGTACTGGAGTAAGCCAGGCATCTCAACAGGTTTCGCATAATAAACCAAAGCAACCAGGTTAACGAAAGGTTGCTGTGTGCATATAAATATTAGTGAACGTGATCCATACTTAGCCATACAATGCTGTGTGACAGGATGCACAAAATGTGTTGTTTCCTTGCATTTATTATTTTAGTCTCAGGTCAGTGTATCAGATAACAGACATCAAATGACCCCTCACCCGACCCACATATTTCCATAAAGAAGGATGTTTTCACCCCTTCTGTCTTTGAGCAGCACTTTAAAGGGGAACACCACTGCAATTAAAAATTTACATATGTTAATATGTACAGACCCGAGAGAATTTGTCATAACGACTGATGCTGAGCACGAGGAGTAAGTCTGAGAACCAAGCCTGTTATCTCTGATATCATCCACAGTGCAGACACAGATTTACAAAACATTTCCAGCATTGTGTGTTATGGTTATGCAGCACAACCATAAAAGTATGTCAGCTAAACAAAAACATGTAAATGTATAATTAAGCACTCACATAATACTTAGTCATCAGCCAACAGCCTTATCTACTCTCCTGAAGAGATGAAGTCTGGGCTTTATTACATTCATACATTCATGTGATGTTGATGTATATTGTGATGGTGCTATTTATACTGGACCAGAAAATGTTCTCTGATCCTCAGAAAGAAACCTGTGAGACTGCTCTCCTTTTCCAACTTATAGATTAGAGCATAGTTAATGTCTGGTTTATTTCCAGTATACTGAGCCACCACACATAGAAGATGTGAAAATCAGCGGCATTCCCCTAGAGTCTTAATTTTTTCACAGGTCTTGTCTGTTTTGTTATTTTCTCAAACTTGAACAACTCTGAGCTCAGAAGTGTCTATTCCATTGGACTCCCTAGAAAAAGGGATGAGTGGCCTTTGGTTGCATAGGACAGTTTTTATTTTCTAATCCATATTCATAGTAATGTGCTCTGATAACAAAACCTGTGTTGAGAATTTGTTAATTAATTTATACATTGCAATACTTCCTTTTTTTTATTCATTATTTTCATTGATAAGTAAATAAAAAGTCACAAATCCTTTGTGTGTGCATGTATGTTGTGTTGAACTCATCCAGTCATTTACTGGATGAGTTCAACAATGGGATAATACACTGCAAGCCAAGACATATGTTGCTTCAAGAACTCCTGGATCATCTGGACCTACTCAAAATGATGCCACACCTACAGACAACCAGGACAAGTGGGTTAAAAACTTATTGTACAGGGACCTCACCGAAACAGAAAGAGACGTTCTAGCCAAAGGACTCAATTTTGCCATATCTCCATAACTGCGCAAAGTGGATCTCATTATAGCTACAGAATTAGCCATAAGACCCAACAAACTGGCACTGAGATGCACTGTTATTCTCAACACAGTAGATTACCACACTAAAGTAACCACACTACTCAGTGATAGCAACACCTATGAGATCCTGAAACGAGACCCCACAAGTGGTTACAAGAAGAAGGTCAGAGAACAGACGCAACAACATTGTCATCTTTTATGTAGCAGGACTGTCAGAGAAATTCAAAATAATTTTTTCCAAACATAACATCCCAGTGCACCTCAGACCTGGCAACACCCTTCAAAAGAAACTTGTTAATCCAAAGGACAAGACTAGACATTCCAGATGGACATAGATGGCCTCTTCACTCCTCTCTCAAACCATCTGTCCTCTCTATCCAAATGATGACAACCATTCACGCTAACATTCATACTTGTGGGCAACTTAGAATAAACAATTAACAATTAGACAACATGGCACAGGGAGAACATACAGACTCCACACAGAAAAGCTCTGGTTCGAATCTGGAGCTTTTTTGTAATCATTTCAGATTTTGGGTGTCTCTTTCACAGTCTACCTTCAGTTTGCAGGGTTAGTTGGATTCAGACTGTAAAGCTCAATTGGAAAAAGTCATAGGTCATATATCATACAAAAAAGTCATAGGTCATACATGAACATCCTTGCCAGTGAGCCAGGATAGATGTAAAATAGGTCTTTGTAAATACTGTGTTTTAGAAACATTGTATTCTTTAGCTGACTGGTGCGAGTCAATTAATTGCCATGTAGAGATGCAATCTTAGGCATCAAAATGATTCTCTCTGCATGATGATTAAAGCAGGAATTACCCAATATTATACACACACTATAATATACACACTCAGTGCCCTCAATGTATCTGTATATACATACATACATTATATATATATATATATATATATATATATATATATATATATATATATATATATATATATATATATATATATATATATATATATATATATATATATAGGATTGATATTTTATACCAGTTTCCATGTCCATTCTCATGACAACCAGTATATTAAAAAAAAAAAAAAGAGTATTTATTGACAAAAAGTCTTAGACGTAACACTTTGCTTTCTCAAAATGTACAGTTTATTGTCAATAACAGTACAAAAAACAAAAGTCTGTATTTTACAACACTGCTATGGCCTTTTAATCTACCCTCTTTGGTTTCACTGCTGACCTGATTCTTTGAAAAGGAACAAAAAGGCATGAGAAAAAACAATTGAATAGGTGCTTAAAAATATTGACCTACTGCTTTCATGGCATGTAGTTTTACAATCATCCCATGATATACATCATTGTAATTTTGAAGAGGCTAGATGGGGAAGTGTGCACAATTAGTACCTTCTTTATTTCAAAAGTGTAAGAGAGTAGAATGTCATCTCTCTGCTACAGTTTGGAAAACTTGCATGGAAAAGATCAAGAGACATAAAATCCCTGTGTTGACATACCCCTGGAATTCACAATGCCAGGTGATGAACATCGATCTGTTCCATGTGTCATACCTTTCAATATCACAAGAGGGTTTTTGCCACATGATTAGTCAGGTTCATTAGAAATTTGGTCATTATCTACGGTTTTTTTTTTTTTCAGAAATATTAAATTTTAGGTCGATGCTTCTGTTGTCAAGTAATTTCCCGGTATATGAATAAATATGCACATGTATTAAGCAAGCTTAAAATTTGTGAACTGAACAGTTGTGTACTAAATAAACTTAACTTCATTAACTGAACTATAAATGTTAACAAGATTTAGGATTCCTCTCAAACAATCTTGCCAACAGTTTGTCTTTGGTGGGTGACTGGGGTGTTGCATTGTGGGATGAAGCGGAGCAGAATGATGTAAACCCAGAGAACCTTTATGCGCCTCATCTAGTCTGCCAGTCACAACCACTGTCTTGACACTAACTGACAGTGTAGTTATCCTTCACACCACTTAGCTAAAATAACATTATAATAATGATAACATTACAGCTGAGAATGAGTGCAGTATGTGCTATTATTATTCACACTCATGTCACTCTCTACTCAACACATGATGGCCTTCACACAGGCTTTAAAAAAAGCATGCTACGGCACAGCCATCCCGGGAGATTGCACAGAGAATACAGCAAAAACACAAAAGACAGAACATTCAGATCAGGCATCAGTTAAGATCTTCTAAAATTAAAACATGAAAAAGAAAATATAAAATCTATTCCATGGTCTAGCAGACAGGTGAAGACACGCAAGAACATTGTAGTGTATTCAACTAAATAACAAATTCTTTTCGTTTTTTCAGATTAAATTATTTGCAACATAAATCAGGATGAAGAGATACTGAGGTTATTTTCTGAAAAGTCTGAGGACAGTTTCAGTAGGGTTATACAGCAGTGAAGTCTTTTTCTCTCAGCATAGTCAAACAAAGACTTTTCCACACACAGCATATAAAAATAAAAAATAAAAAATAAAAAACATTGGCATGTTGAGCCAGGACATTTACGATTCGTTATATAGACCTTAAAAAGTTTACAAGGAATTTACATTCAAACAAAACAAAACACCAAGCAGCAAAAAAACAAACAAACAAAGAAAAAAACCCACCACACAGCCTCATGGAATTGCTCAAACAGCATTCACCAGGAAAACAGAAAGCAAAATGATACCGTAACACAAGGCGGCCTCCATGCAGACTTCAGTGAGGTGGGACAGCAGGCTGTAGGCAGGACTTGGTGATGTTGCCGATGTGGAGTCTGATGAAGCATGTCAGCAGCCAACTGGGAGTCTGTATTTTGAGACTGCTTTCAACTGCTTCCTTCCCTCAGAGAGATACAGATAAATAATCATTGCTTAAGATTTCACACAAGATTTTAACATAACCTTCCCCTGAAAATACCCATACACAAATATAATTTTCACACTCATCTTAAAGGGTAATTCCAGTTTATTATGACTTAGATCTTATTTACTTGGTATTGGCCACCAACTCTATCAATTATGATAACCTTGTATTCACTAAAGTAAAGATCTGAGAACATGTTGACATTACTACAACTACAACAAAGTCAGAAATGCAAAAAAATAAAATTAAAAAAAACATTCAGGGACCTCATATATAAATGATGCATTTGAACAAAACCATGCATACAGGGCACCACTTGCTGTCTGGACCAAACTGGTGGAGCATAAAAATGTATAACCTCACAACTCTGAGAGCAGCTGCTCAGCTGTTATGTGTGATTATCTCACTTGCCCTGACTGACTTCTTTTTAACTTTGTGATGCTGCCATGTTATGAGATCATGTGAGTACTGATGGGAATGATGGCAAAACCAACCAAAACCTACAAAAATAAATCTAACTGTATAAAAACTAGAATTATAATTAATAACTTCAAAATTGCACTTGAACTGAAATCTAACTTGATTAGACTCATTCTGCTTATGTTTGTGTGTAAATGTGAAAATTCTTACCTCTTTCCTCGCACATAGTACAGCCTGAGCACCTATTAAACAGTGTGATTGTTGTCTTCTAGTTTCTTGTTCTCCTCAGATGTTCCCACCTCCTTCTCACCAGTTTTCCAGCTTCCTTGTCTGTGATGAAATACAGGAATGCAAAAATGTCATTTACTTCTGCTACAGAATGACCTTCTTGTCCTGCTCCACGCGACACAGTCAGTCACTGCACAGCAGGCCACCAAAACTCATCTCTTCAATATACATATATCACGTTTTCTCCTCTGAATTCACATCTGTGTCTGAGGTAGAGGTACTGTGGCTGTAACCCTTGACCACCCTCCTGCAGTTTATTATTCTAAATTCACAATCCGACGTACAAATTCTGATTTCTTTCTTTGGAATGCAATGTCAGCTAACAAGAGTAGAACAACTAAGACTTGAGCAGGGACTTGAAATTAAAATGGTGTGCACTCAGGTGTGTGTTTGTTTACCTTGAATTCTTCATGTAGAGCCAGTAGATGAGTCCTAGTGCTGCAGCAGCTATGAGGAGCCCTGCCACGACACCCACTATGAGCTTTGACTGGTCCTCCAAATCCTCCGAAGAGTCTGAAAACAGACAGCAGTACTCTGTTTCAGCTGTAGGACTAACACACGCGCAAACACGCACACATGAGTGTTCCAACAGAGCACCTTTAGGAATTCAGTGAAAGACTGTCTTAACATAGTTATAATGAGAACAGACACCAAAATCACAGTATGTGTCCTCAGTAGATCATTTTAGCTTTGGCTACGCTGCAGAGAGTTGAAAATAGATAGATCCATACACCGAATAGCTCCCATTAAAAGAGTGTATTTGCTGTTGTGATGTTTCAAGCACAAGCTCTCCCTCTGACTAGAGAGAGTTACCATCTTAAATATCCACAATCCATGTTACAAGCACAAACTATACATTGCACCTGTTACAGATGGTAATAAAAATACATATCATATTCTGTATATTCAAATTGGATACTAATCTTATGTTAACACATTTTCTTTCCCTATAATAATAGAACAGACATAGGTATCTCTAATGTTTAGTATATATGACAGCTATTCAGCCTGAGTTCTTTATGGAGCACAAACTATTGAGGATACGTGATTTGTATATACGCTGTTATTTTCCTATGTATGTAATCTAGATATAATTATCTGTGTTTGTAATAAATAGGATAATTGCTATTTCTTACAGTTGTGATATGTCATGTGTGTTTGTAAACATGAATTGTGGGTATTTAAGATGGCGACTGTATTTATCAGTAGAATGAGAAAACAGCCTTGTGCTCAAAGTGTCACAACAGTAAATAAAATCCTTTGATAGGAGCTGTTCGATGTACAGATCTATTTTCAAATACTGCTAGTTTTTTTTGATCCAACACCCGTCCTACTGGATACAAAGACCCATCGCGTTAAAACTTACGTCTGTTGCATTAGTAAGATTCATAAGATGACACTTTATTACTTCATTTCATGTACAGTTCAGTGACTTGTTCTTGTTGTTACTGCAGTGAGTAAATCACACTGTTTTGTTTACATTCCAGGACAGTAACATCAGTAGCACACCATGAAATGGATATTTTGGAGGGGATGGCCTCTGGTCTGTTCCTTTGATAGAACAAGAAATGCATATCAATGTGTCGGGGGACAAGAAAATGCATTGATGTCAGAATGTCAGGCTAACTATTCTGACATTCTGCTCACATTTGTACACTTAGCAATCAGTCTGAATATTTCACTCTGACTCACCATCTGCCTCCATTTCTCACCAGGTAATAGCAGCTATGCTATAGATGCTGAACAATTGTGTGTTTCACCACTGTGAATTTGAATTCTCTAGATTGACTTTTTCCCTATAGTATATTTGAGGGTTTCAGTGATGTACAGTATCTATATCAACCACACTGCTTGTCTCAGCCTTACTTATTTTGGCCATTCTGCCCCTGTTTCCTGCCAATCTCCCTCTCTCTGAGAGTCACCTGACTCTCAGACCTCGACTCGCCTTTTCTCCATCACAAGACGCTCCCTGTCTGCCAACACACCTTTTCTTTTATTAGCTGCCTGCATATATTCCAGGCCTTTACCTCCAATCATGTGTAAAATTGTTTAGTTCTCTGTGTTCTGCAGCCTTTTGTTAAAGCCTGAGGGCTGAGGATTACCAGAGGTTGGAGAGTGTCTTTCCCCATTGGGTCCCTTTCCCTTTTAAACATTATCATCAATAACTTCTCCATGTACACACATTTGCTTCTTATGGCTCAGCTTGTTTTCTGTTTTATCTTCACTCAAAGGTGGATCATCCTCACCAAGGTAAGAACGATTTGAACTACACAGTATTCTAGTATAGTCTGCATATAAAGTGAAGAATATGGGTCAGTTTATGCAGGAGGAGAAAGTGATGAGTGTTTATTCAGTGCAACAGTTAACAAAAAAGGTCTATAGGTCTATAAAAGGATGAAGGCAAAGGAAAACAAAATCTTACCTTTATTTCCCTCTCCCTCTTCAAAAACTGAAATCAAACATAAATTAATTAGAACTCATAAAAATAAAAGTCAAACAAGATCAAATCAAATATTTTTCTACTTTTGTCTCACAACAAGCAAACTGTTGGCTATCTTGGAAAGAGGAAAGTAACAGTGTTTTCTAAAAGCAACATTTTACTATGCTTTTAGAAAACAACCACAACAGAACCACAACCTACCTATAGAGACACATGGTATGATGTGCATTCTTTATCCCTAAATGAATGAATTAATCCTGAATGCTCCTTGATTTCAATGGTGCAAAAATCACAAAATCAAATATGAACTCACAGGCACCACATCTGATCCAATGGTCACTATTTAACACTATATAATTATGTGTAATTGTAACACTATTTTCATGTAGTCTAATTCTTGTAATGCCAAGGTATCCCTTAGACTTAGACAGACTTTACTTGACATTCAGATTTACACCGTACAGTGCACATCTGAATGAGATTTTGTCGCATTGGCTTCGAAAAGTGCAGAAATAAATTAAATGGAGAGGAAGGAAAGAAAACCAGTATTACAAATCTTAACATATCTGCAGTGAGTAACTAGCAGTGTGATGAGCAAAGAAATGACACCACTGTAGTGACCCAATCCCCGTTGTTCAACCACAACACTGCCATGATGAGAGTTGAAAATGTAAGATCACAAGTGCTCAGAATGGGAAGTTCAGGGATGAACTGAGTTAAATGGGTGAAATGACATTGATATATGTTCTACGTATCACACCGCATATTATATATATTCAATATTTGGTGTATTTATATTTTATAGTTATATATAGTCATTTTATAGTTTTCTTTTCCTCTGTATGTTTTGCTTAAATGTCATGCTTCCTTACAGCTGCCATGTAAATATTTTTTAGATTTTTTAATCCAATCTCTACATTTCATATCAATATATTCATAAAATCCCTCATGTCATTATACCATATCAATTTATGTTGGTACAATGACCCAGTTTCAACTACTGTTCAAAGCTGTATAACTTTAGTTCTCAGCTTAATAGAAGTATTACTACACCTCTCTCATTTCCAACAATTGAGAAAATAAAATAAACCAACCAAATTGCTACCAAGTATTAACTTACTAGAGGAAATATTGATGGTCATGACATCTTCTCCCAGCCTGTTGGTGACGCTGCAGCTGACAGTTAAGTTCACTTTTGGGATCACAGTGATTTTATGGATGGCCTTGCCGTTGATGTAAGAGCTCTCCTCCTGAAGGCACAGCAACAAGACATTCACACAAATAAGTGGCTGGAGAAATATTTGGGGAAAAATACCACACATTTAAAAACTGTGCACACATTACTGACTTGCTGGAAAGACCAATAATAGGAGAAAAATACTGCATGTTGACATAAGACACGGGAACCGAAAACTGCCAATATGCTGGAAAAAAAAAATCTAAGCATGAGATACTGCATACAATCCCTTCTAGTGAAAACCATCTATATTCAATTTTGAGTGTTTGTTTGATTTTAGAAATCCCCATGTATAAAATATAAAACATTAAAAACACTAGCTTATCTGAAAATACAGCAGAAAACTGGGTTATTGTTCATATTGTGAATTTCCCAGCTGTGGGACTAATAAAGGATTATCTTATTTTATATCTTATCAAGCATCTCCTATTTGGAGAGATGTGGTTTTCAAAGGACAGTAACTATGTGAAACTACTTGCAGCATTCAGTGCTAATGCAAAATATTATTTCTACAGAGTACTGGGAGACTGCTGCTAAAAACATTTTCCTTAACAGGACAATTAAGCAGCTGTAAGAGCAAAACTTATCCTCACTGAACTCCCACTGATGTATTATGGCTCCAAAAACATCCTGTCATTGGTACAGTTGACAAGTTCCAATACATAGTGGCTGCTAAAACAATTCTGCATTTTGCATACAGACTCAGTAAGACCTCTTTTTACGCAAACTCTGACAGGATCCTCTGTTATTTTGCTTAATTTCTCTGCAGCTTCTTTTCCTCCTCCACCAGCCTAACTTCTGCTTTTAAGATACTTAAACATACATATACACACAAACACACACACAGAAAAATACACACACATATTAACTCAAGCTCCAACACTTACGTTTGTGCTATTGATGCTCCATTGGAAGCTGGGTTCTGGCACTCCCTCAGCCTCGCAAGTCAGAACTTTGTGTTTGGCATCATCGACACGGTGTTTGGTTAGGCTGGTGATCACAGGCTTCCCTGATGCAGACAAATTACATCCTTATGACACAACATTTTGTCACACACAAATATATAAATTATATATATATATATATATATATATACACATACACACACACACACATATACACACTGTACTCTTAAGACTTTGCTAAGTCAGTGTATGTCTGAGGAATTATAGTTGGTTTATAATCTTCTTCATAAAAGAAGACTGTGCAACTAAATATAAGAGTGAGACATTTTTAATGTAGCACTCATTTCAGCCAACAGAGGAACTGACAATGACACACACACATACCTTCTACCACCAGTTCAAAGCTCTGATGTCGTGTGAAGCTGGTCGTGGAGACCTCACATAGGTAGATTCCCGCATCAGCATAGGTCAACTTGCTAAACTCTGGCTCCTTCACAGCCACTCCATTCTAAAAAGCAGATTCACAAAGCAACAACAGTAGCAAACAAATTCCTTTTTCATTCACTTCATTTCACTTGACCTACCAAGGATTCATACTTTTACAGGACATGATGTATGAATGCAATATATCAGTCTCATCCCATCTATTTTCTGTGCCCATTCCTATTCAGGGTCATAGGATTGTTTATTTCAGAACTCAGTGTGGAAGAACAGCAACCATCACTGCACTGTAACTTAAATTATTCTCTTGTATATATTTTAGATGCTTACTCAGTATTTATAGTTCTTTTTTTCTTTTCTAAATGTTTGTTGTTACCTATTGTTGCTGTCTCTGCTGCTGCAAACACAAGATCAATAAAGTACATCTATCTATCTATTATGCAAGGCTACTGAAATTTTTGTGATGAAGACAATGTGTCAAATCAATACTTCCTCCTTGGTCACCCTATATCACTTTTTCTTATGTGTTGTATTGACTAAATTTACCCAATATATCAACTATATCTTAGGATTTCTGCTTTTGCTTGTAGATAAGGAACTCAGACTGAATTTCTGCTGTCAGGTTGATTACTAACTGAAAAGAAGACCGTTAGACAAATATTACATTCTTTCAAACTCTTTCATTTCCTTCTGTATGTCTATATTTCACTTGATTCTGATCAAACCCTGGCACTCATTACCTTTGTCCATGACACTTTAGCATCACCCGAGGTATTCTTCTCCATCTTCACAGGCAAGGGGTCCCCTACTGTCTTAACAATCTTCCCAGTGGGACTCAGACTCAGGTCCAGATCTTCAAAAAAAAAAAAAAAAAACAGCATGGTTGTGTTAAGTCATATCAGTTGGCTGAGAACAATGTCCATTTATTTGCTGCTTCTTATCATGGGACAACAAAGCCCCCTACATGAGCCTGTTTAGTGGAGCATTTATCTGTAGGTACTACACCCCACCCTTGGGTGGCCCTATAAGGCGAATGACACTCCACCATTGACCCAAATCAGCCACAGAAGCCACCTTACAAACAGCCAAATTCAAAACACCAAGACTATAAAAGACACAAAGTCAAAACACAACAGCAACAGAAAAAGAAACAAGCTGAGAGGCAATATGTCCTGCAGTCCCACACTAGGAGCCTCTGCCTTCTGATACTGGCAAAGGAACTTTTAAGCACTTCACTAATGCCAGGTGCAGCTCATTGATGGCTCATCAGGTATCACCTGGGTGGAGCTAGAGGGAAGACATGAAAAGGACAGAGCACCACAAACATACAACCGTAGGTAAAGGCTTATGAGATGGCATTTTACTGCTGCAGCACATATCTTATTTTCTTAAATCATCAAATACTATATGCAGACCAAATCACATATAAATTACAGTTTTTTTTACTAACTCACATTTCACTTTTCACATAATCAGCACAACAGTAGTCAATCAGACAGGGGGTCATTTTTGATAGAAAATGGACTGTGCCATGGTAGCAAGCCGCCTCTACCAACAGTGACCCTTGACAATATATGCTCTCTCCCCAAGCAACTACCGGAGCTCCATTCAGCTGTGAGGTACTTCACGTGTATAGAGACAGCAGCCTGCTGCGTTTTACTGAAACATGGCTAAAGGACACAATTGACAACTCATCGCTTCGTGTGGCAGTTGGAAAGTGCTGCTCCTGATGTTCCTAAATTTGTTTTGGGGGATCTCAATGGCTTTTCCATAAAACATGTATTGACCCATCTTCAACAGTATATTACCTGTCCTACTAAAGGAGGGAGGACACTTTACCTGTGCTTTGGTAACATAAAAGATGCATACAGGGGGTATCCAAAACTACCACTATGGCTACTCAGACCACAACGCTGTTCACCTGCTCTTTATAAACAGCAGTTTAAAGCCTTAACTGCGAACCATGCAGACATGGACTGAGGAAGCAGTGGATTGTCTGAAAGGATGTATTGACTGCACATCATGGGACATATTCATATATGCCAATGTGAACTTGGATGAGCTCAACACTGTAGTAACAGACTATATACACTTCTGTGTGGACAATGTTATACCAACAAAATGTATTAAGATCTTTCCAAATGATAAACCACGTATAAATGCAGAGTTGAAAGCAGCACTGAGGAAGAAAAAGCAAGCCTTTCAGCAGAGTGATAGGACAGAAGGGAAGATGAGAGAGAACAATCTAAGGCAAGCATGATAGGAAAGGAAAAGAAGAAAACACTCATAGGGGATCATGGGGATGATTTGACTTTTGCAAATGAATTAAATGGATTTTATGGGAGATTCGATACATCAGACTGTAATACTGAGCAGAATCTGACTAGGCAACAACTTGATCCAGGCCGGGAAGTAATCATAACAGTGGAGGAAGTTTGCTGCATTTTTAAACAGATCAAAATAAAAAAGACAGCTGGTTCTGATAGACTAACTGGTAGGGTACTGAAAGAGTGCAGAGAACCACTTATTTCAAAGTCACTTATTTCAAATCTCACTTGATACACATTGTGTTCCTAGAGCCCTCAAATCCTCATTTATTGTTCCTGTTTCGAAAACATCAAAACCACGCCCAGTAGCAACATCTAACATCCACCGTAATGAAGAGTCTAAAGAGAATTGTGTTAAATCGTGTTCTCAGAGTTGCAAAACAAACATGACCCACTGCAATTTGCAAATAAAAAAAACCAACCAAAATTATATGTCTATGCTATGTTTGCATGTTATGCATTCAATACTATAAGACCACGTATTTTAATAGAAAAAGGTTGTTACAGTTACAGGTAAATAGCAGAATCATCAGATGGGTGGAGTCCTTTTTTACTGACAGATCATCATGTCTCAGTAAATGCTGCAGTGTCTTCCCCCATTATTACCAACACTGGGGCCCACAAGGGAGTGTTATCTCTCCAGTGTTATTTACTTTTTACATAGGTGAATGGAGAGCCAACTCATCTGATGTTGAATTTGGTGTTAAATTTGCTGATGATACAGTGATCGTTGGTCTGATCACTGAGGATGAAACAGAGTATCAAGGATGTGTGGATGAGTTTGTCAGTTGGTGCCATGCTTGTTTTCTTCAACTAAATACTAAGAAAATTAAGGAAATAATTTTTTATTTCAGACCAGGCAGAAGGGCACGCCAACAGGTTAGCAAGATCACAGGCCAACAACAACACAGCCTGATTCTGTTGTGCGAGTCTCGAGCAGCAGGAAAAGCACAGGCAATCCTTAGTGAATATATCACATCTTCTTTATGGTGAATATGAGTTGTTACCATCAGGATGCAGGTATAGGGTACCACCTCTACAGACATCCCGCACCAAGAGCTCTTTTGTACCTTCAAGTATAGCATTATTAAACAAATCTTGACGACATGAGCCTGTACTGTTGTTCTAAATTCCTGACTGTGAGATTTTTGTGGAACATTTGGTTGGGAGTCTGTTGATGTAATGTTATTGTTGTGGTGGCAGTGTTATTTGTTATTGGAGACATAGTTCCTGTGCTGTGACTGACGTGCTGACGTAAGCGTATTTCGTCACTTCCGGTTACCGGTGTTTGGTGATCATCGTCTCTTGCCTACCTGTCTAAGACTAGAAACTTTCTTTTTACCGACTTTGCATCTCTGAGTCTATCACCAATTTAATCTGCACATTCACAGTAACAGTAGTTGCTAAGTCACCCTCAACTCTCCACTGTCTGTGTGCTACTTTATCGATTCACGCTAGCTTCTGCTACTGATTTAGCTGAACTCTCAGCCATGGCCTCTCGCTCTCCTTCTCCCTCTCCTGCCTTCTCTTGCTCTGCGTGTCAAATGTTTAGTTACTCCTCTACCTCGTTTAATGATAATGGTATTTGTAATAAATGTGGTCTGTTTGCTGTACTCGAGGCGAGACTTGGCGAATTAGAGTCCCGGCTCCGCACCATGGAATCTGATTCAGCAGGTAATGCTAAACAGCCCCCTGTAGCCGGTGCGGAGCAGCCTAGCATAGCTCTTGTTAGCATTCCCCCAGCAGTTCCCGAGCAGCCTTGAAAGCAGGCTGGCTGGGTGACTGTTCGTAAGGACAGGCGTAGTCGTAAGCAGAAGCCCACTGCTGACCACCACCCAGTTCACGTTTCTAACAGATACTCCCCGCTCAGCGACACACCCGCTGAGGAGCCAACTCTGGTGATTGGCGACTCCATTTTGCGGAACGTGAAGATAGCGACTCCAGCGACCATAGTTAAATGTATTCCCGGGGCCAGAGCGGGCGACATTGAATCTTATTTAAAGCTGCTGACTAAAGATAAGCGTAGATACAATAAAATTGTTATTCACGTCGGCGCTAATGACACCCGACTACGCCAGTCGGAGGTCACTAAAGTTAATATTGACTCGGTGTGTACATTTGCAAAGACTATGTCGGACACCGTAGTTTTCTCTGGTCCCCTGCCCAATCTGACCAGTGATGACATGTATAGCCGCATGTCTTCACTCAACCACTGGCTGTCGAGGTGGTGTCCAGAAAACGATGTGGGCTTTGTAGATCATTGGAAGAGTTTCTGGGGGAGACCTGGTCTAGTTAGGAGAGACGGCATTCATCCTACTTTTGATGGAGCATCTCTCATATCTAGAAATCTGACAGAGTTTATTAGGAAGCCAAAGTCCTGACAATCCAGAGTTCAGGCCAGGAGACAGAGCTGCAGTCTTACACGCTTCTCTGTGCCTCCTTTAGAGCAGTCACCCCTCCATTACCCCATAGAGACTGTGTCTGCCCCCCGACCATTTAAATTAACTAAACCAAAGATCAACAAAAGAGGAGTTAGTCACAATAATCTAATAAAAATCAGCACATCCACCTCAAATGTACAGCAAAATAAAATAATTAAATGTGGATTACTCAATATCAGATCTCTCTCATCCAAAGCTGTACTAGTAAATGATCTGATATCAGATCACCATCTTGATCTATTCTGTCTGACTGAAACCTGGCTGTGTCAGGATGAGTATGTTAGCCTGAATGAATCAACCCCCCCCAGTCATATTAATACTCACATTCCCCGAGACACTGGCCGTGGAGGTGGAGTTGCAGCCATTTTCAACTCCACTTTATTAATTAACCCTAAACTCAATTGTAATTCATTTGAAAGTCTTGTTCTCAGTCTGTCCCATCCAAGGTGGAAAACATTAAAGCCAGTTCTATTTGTTATAGTGTACCGTCCTCCTGGTCCATACTCTGATTTCTTATCTGAATTTTCAGAGTTCCTGTCGAGTTTGGTTGTTAAAACAGATAAAGTTATTATTGTAGGCGACTTCAATATTCATGTTGATGTCAACAATGACAGCCTTAGCTCTGATTTTTCCTCATTACTAGACTGTATTGGCTTCTCTCAGTGTGTAAATAAACCCACTCACTGTTTCAGTCACACTCTCGATCTTGTTTTAGCCTATGGTACTGATATTGAACATGTAACAGTCTTCTCACAGAACCCCGTTCTATCAGACCACTTTTTAATCACTTTCGAATTCATATTGCTGGATTGAAGGAAATGATTCCCACTAATTTAAGTCCAGTGCCTTATCTTAATTTAGCAGAAGCTACTCCCTCCCACCTTGATCATCTTGTAGACAGTGTTGCAGACTCACTACATACTACTCTAGATTCCATCGCCCCCCTAAAAATGAGAACAATAAAGAGAAAGAGGCAAGCTCCATGGTTCAACTCCCAAACCCGAAACAAACAGCACGTAGGCTTGAAAGAGTGTGGCGTTCCACCAAACTGGAAGAATCCCACTTAGCCTGGCAGGATAGTGTCAAAAGATATAAAAAGGCCCTCTGTAATACAGGAGGCGCCTATTACTCATCATTAATAGAGGATAATAAGAACAACCCCAGGTGTCTTTTCAGCACTGTAGCCAGGCTGACAGAGAGTCACAGCTCTATAGATCCACACATCCTGTAACCCTCAGCAGTGATGATTTTATGAACTTTCTTAATGATAAAATTTCTACCATTAGAGACAAAATTTATCACATCCTGCCTTCAACCAGCACTAATTTAAAACAAAAACACAGGATCCATAGACTCAGCTTTAAAACCTAACCTTGACTCTTTTGCTCCCATCGACCTCCCCCAGCTCACATCAATTATTTCCAATTACAGACCAATATCTAACCTCCCCTTTCTTTCCAAAATCCAAGAGAAAGCTGTGCGACTTTCTACAGGATAATAGTTTATTTGAGGATTTTCAGTCAGGATTTAGGATGTATCACAGCACAGAGACAGCGCTTATTCACTTAGTTATGAATGACCTCCTGATAGCATCAGACAACAGACTTGTTTCTGTACTTGTCTTGTTAGATCTCAGTGCTGCTTTTGATACGATCACATCCTTTTACAGAGACTGGAGCATTTTATTGGCATTAAAGGAACGGCACTAAACTGGTTTAAGTCCTATCTATCTGATAGGCTTCAGTTTGTACATGTTAACAACTACTCCTCCATGTACACAAAAGTTAGACATGGAGTTCCACAAGGGTCAGTGCTTGAACCAACACTCCATAAATTTCCATTGTTATGCAGATGATACACAGCTTTATCTGTCAATGGAACCTGATGAAACCAATCAGCTAGCCAAACTCCAGGCTTGTCTTAGGGACATTAAAACCTGGATGACAAGCAATATTTTACTACTGAACTCAGATAAAACTGAAGTCATTATAATTGGTCCTGAACATATCAGAAATAAATTTTCTAGTGATGTAGTTCCACTAGATGGCATTGCCCTGGCTCCCAGCTCCACTGTAAAGAATCTGGGAGTCACCTTTGATCAGGATATGTCCTTTAACTTACACATAAAACAAACTTCTAGGACTGCCTTCTTTCATCTGTGTTATATCAAAAAAAAATAGACATTTTCTGTCTCAAAAAGATGCAGGAAAACTAGTCCATGCATTTGTTACTTCCAGGCTGGACTACTGTAATTCATTATTATCAGGCTGCCCCAACAAGTCTCTAAAGACTCTGCAGCTGATTCAAAATGCTGCAGCACGATTACTGACAGGAACTAGGAAAAGAGATCATATTTCTCCTGTGTTAGCCTCTCTACATTGGCTCCCAGTCAAATCCAGAATAGAATTCTAAATCCTCCTCCTCACTTACAAAGCCCTTAATGGTCAGGCTCCATCTTACCTTAAAGATCTCATAGTCCCCTACAATCCCACTAGGACTCTGTGTTCCCAGAATGCTGGTTTACTGATGGTTCCCAGAGTTTCCAGGAGTCGAATGGGAGGCAGAGCCTTCAGTTATCAGGCTCCTCTACTGTGGAACCTTCTCCCAGTTTCGGTCCAGGAGGCAGAAACACCCTCTGTACCTTTAAGAGTCGGCTTAAAACTTTCCTCTTTGATAAAGCTTATAGTTAGGGTTGGCTCAGGCTTGAACCATCCCTTAGTTATGAGGAGACTGCCATGATGCACTGACCCTCTCTCTTTCTCTCTTTCTCTCTCTCTCTCTCTCTCTCTCTCTCTCTCTCTCTCTCTCTCTCTCTCTCTCTCTCTCTTTCTCTCTCTCTCTCTCCATCAGTATGGATTCATATCCCATAAATACATGTTACTAACTCAATAAACTAAAACTAACTAACTAAATTGGGACATACAACACTAACCTTATTTCATTCCTTGATGACCTCTATAAAAGAACTGTAATTGTAACTGTAATTGTAATTGTAAAAAAGAAGTTGTGGCATTTTGCCGTTCTCCTCTAGTCACAGAGTGGCTACAGCCCATTCCATTCTAGCTTACTCTCCCTGCAGAGGAATTCTCTCCTTCCTGGAGATAGAAAGTTTATGACCACATGACGAGATCTCCCTCTTTCTTTTCTACATATCTGCAGACATTGTCGGGATGGATCAGGTTGTAGAAGGATTCTTTCTCAGGTGTAGAAGAACAGAGGGAGTGACATGGATCACAACTTGTGGCCAAATGATAAAGACAGGTATGAACGCTGCTGTAGTGAAAATGCATCAGTTCCATTTATTTAACCATTAAAGTTAAATAAATTAAATGAATCCAAGACACTTGCAAATGTGATCACGACTCTTACTACTACAGCAGTGATAAAACTATTTGATTTTTTTTATCTGTTCCTTGATTACTTTGCAGTGTTTAATTAAATAAAAATGAATCCGACACAAATGTGCATGTGTGCTAAATGTGAAAAAAGCTAAGTGGCAGCAACTACGATCTACAAGAAACGTCAGTAATGTTAGTATATCATTTGGTCAATGCATCCTAAGTAGTTCTTATCCACTATCATTTCATGTTTATTTCCTCTTTAATTTAATATATTACATAGATGGAAAACATAATGCCCCACAACAAAACATTGCTAGATTTAGAAACATATTAAAAATAATATGTTTCTAAATCTAGCATATGTTTCTGAGTGCAGGACTTTTTGTTTTTGGTAGAAAATGAGGGCACATTGTGCAAAGAGGTGGCAAATGCTAAGTTACTAGATATCAGTGAACATTTATGCTACATTCAGCTAGCCAGCGCAACAGCACCTTTTCTCTTCTATGAGGACATGTTTCCTTGAGACACAAACAAACACACACTCCTAAACAATTTCTAATTTAGGAGAATTATTGTTTTTCTTCCCTCAGTCACATAATCACTTTAACAGCTGGGAGCTAAAAACACTTATTTCTTTAAGATGTGTGAAATGCATTGAAACCGCAATATGGGACAGGAGGAGGGAGAATGTGCCACACTTGTTTTTTTTATTATAATCACAGGGCTCTTTAGAACTGAAGGCTGAGACACATAGGGAAGCAGGGAATAATTACTTGAGGGAGTGCCAGTGGATGATAAGAGGGAAAACAGCTTGTCAGTTGCTTGAGCTCCTTGTGTGCTGAAACACTGTCACTTTTACTCACTCAGTGTCAGAAATTTCAAATTAGTTCTCCTCCCTGCCTAACACTCCACACTCTGTCTCCCTGCCAGGCTGGGCTCTCAAAGTTGAAATTTAATTAACATTGCTCTGCTCCCATGGCTTATTTAGAATGAATAAAAGTCATTTGTTACATGTAAGAAGGTAAGATATTTTAATCAAGGTGGAAAGGACATGGGGTAGTTTTAGGGAAGAAGCCATTTACTGGCTCAAGGCAAAGGCAAAACAAAGGCAACAGCTAGAGGTTTTTGTTTGTGCTGCAGCTGTGATTTTCTTTCTTGATGTGTTACAGTATGCTAAAGCTCTGCATATGTCAAGAGTACTCACAGTTAACAAGGATGCTTTGGGAGGCCTCCAGTTTCTCGTTGTCAGACAGGGAGCATTTATATTCACCTGTATCCTCTCTGTTGATGGTAGTCAAAGTGTAGGTGTCTGAATTTTCCACCAGCACTTTCCGGCCCTGGTGGAGGAGGTGGAGCAGGGAGAGAAGAACTGTTAGAGTCATTCCAATATAACATCAGGAAATGAGACAGTAAGGAAAAAGACAGAAGGATGAAGACAGCAATAATCTCTTAAAAGAGTGCAACATAGAGGTCAGATTAATTATATGAAATTACATATTGTCACCTGAAGTGAGATTGACAAGGCTTTTAAAACCCAACAGCAATAACTGAACGACTCAACACTTGAAATGTAACCATCAGGACCTAATTCATTTGAACAGTATCTTTTCTACTTTCCAGCCAATTTTAGAAAAGAATATTCAAATTTGTGGTAAGTAAATGGATGGACTGTACTTATATAGCGCTTTTCTAGTCTTTTCGACCACTCAAAGCGCTTTACACTACAGATCACATTCACCCCATTCACACACATTCATACAGCACATGTTCTATATATATACGAGGGTCATTCAATAAATAAGGTGAATTTTTTGGTATAAGGACTCCTAATACAGATAGAAGCTTACTTTTTAAAATTTTTTTTTGTTTTACTTTTTTTTCACATGGATTTAATTTCTTTTGCAGATTAAAAAAAACTTTGAGAGTTTTGGCGATTAACAAAGATGGCCGACCAAAAAGCATGCTCCAGGATTGAACAGCGGTCAGTTATCAAGTTTTTGGTTGCTGAAGGGTGCAAACCCGTTGAAATTCATAGGAGAATGTCAACTGTGTATGGTGCCACATGTTTCAGCCAAAAAAATGTCTACAAGTGGGCTAAATTGTTTAAAGAAGGACGGAGCAGTGGGAAGGTGATGCTCACCGTTTTTTGGGATATGCAAGGCCCAATCACCATTTCATTCCTTGAAAAAGGAAGCACTGTGAACAGTGCTAACTACTGTGAACTGCTGAGGGCAGGTCAAGAAAGACATAAAGAACAAACGCAGGGGTCATCAGTCAAAAGGAGTCATCTTGCATCATGACAACGCAAGGCCTCACACAGCAGCCCAAACGGTGCAGACCATCAACGAGCTGGGCTGGGAACTGCTCCCTCATCCCCCTTATAGCCCAGACCTTGCCCCTTCAGACTTTCACCTGTTTGGTCCCTTGAAAGCGTTCACGAGAGGCACAAAGTTTGAAAGTGACGATGAAGTCAAAAGTGTTGTGAGCGACTGGCTGAGACATCAGTCCAAAGATTTTTACGCTGAGGGAATACGGAAGCTTGTACACAGATGGGAAAAGTGTGTGACAGTGCTGGGAGACTACGTTGAAAAATAAAAAAAAAGTAAGCTTCTATCTGTATTAGAAGTCCTTATACCGAAAAATTCACCTTATTTATTGAATGACCCTCGTGTGTATATATATATATATATATATATATAAAATGTGCTTTCTAAACACATTCACACACTGATGTGACACACATCGGAGGCAATTTCAGTATCTTGGCCATACTTCGGCATGCAGACTGGAAGAGCCGGGAATCGAACCACCAACCTTCTGATTGGTGGGCGACTGCTCTACCTCCTGAGCCACAGCCGTCCCCAAGTGGTAATGAATGATCACAGTCTTGGGGGTGAAGCAATGTCTGAATACTCACTGACCTAATATTATATGAGAGCAGACAACAGTATGCTGTTAGAGGTTGAAGTTTGGGCTCTGACCTTGATGTGGAAGAAGAAGGAGCTGGGTGGAGGGTTGCCATCACCCTGACACTTCAGCGTCACGTTGTCTCCTTCTGCAACGGGCGTCTTAATTTCAAGGTTAACTGTCTCTGATGGGTCTGAGAGGTTCAGTGATCAATTAAGGGGAAAAAAGGAATAGAAGAAAAGAAAGGGAGCATGACTGTCAAGGATTCACAGACACTTTCTGTTAACAAATAAACAACAATCAAATAATCCTTCATCACATTTCATCACAGAGGTGACCCTACCAGTTTTCATTAACCAAGTGTATAGACTGTTCTCCTTACTCAGGAATAAACTGGAAAAACGTTGCAAGCTTACAAATTGGACATTTCCCCATAAATTTGCTACTGCTGAGGCCTCTGAGATCCCCACTGTCATCAACTGATCCAAGCCACCCATCGAAATTTTCCTTTCATAATACACATATACTGTGTGTCAAATGTTAAATAAATCAAAGTATTAGTGCCTACTGTTTAGAGGCAATTTCACACCAACTACATTAAACATATCAGAGCTACCTAAACCTGCTCATGATTGGCCTCCCTATAGAATTACTGCTAGTGCTGGCTAATCAAGTTTACAGCATTTAAACTGGAAAGTTACAAATCAGCAAAGTTACCACATGTGAATTATGGGAGCTGTTATTTTCAGGCAATCAGTCCAATACTGAGAACCTCAGAAAGAAGCTCAAATAGCCTAGCTCTTTTCTTGAATCATGGTGTATTTGGTGTGTTAATAACTTATGGGGAAGTCTATCTGGATGCATTTTACATTTTTGGCATTCATACGTTAGACCAGCAACAACCTGGCAGGACAAACGTAATGATAACAAAACACATGTTGCCTGCTCACAGTGAATAGGAAAGGGTTCCAGGTCTGTCTCCTGATTTGTCGACTCATGAGTGGCAATGCAAGCAAAGACTGCATTAACATCATCCTTGGTGGCTGCATACTGGAGGGTGGAGGAAGTGGTGGACAGGCCTGTGGCTGGATCCAGCTTCAAGCTGGGGTTGATCGCAACAGCTATGGAAGGAAGGGACAGGTCGATGACAACAACAAACATGTGCATGCACACACACAGTGCAGTTAGTGCCATAGCTCTATCACCAGGCTCATTAACAGTTTTTAAACCAGATAGGTTGAGATTATTATAGCAAACCACCACAGGAAAGTCTAGAAGTGTAAGTTGCCTTTTAGGAACAGTTCTTGATTGTCTTTATTGTCAGGTACTCACTGACTGATCCTAGATATGATCAATCAAACTCCAAACTGTTTACATAGAACATTTTGCTGCAGCTGTCACTGTCTGATCCAGGAATTAGCCCAGTTCAGATGACAAAAGTATCATATTACTGCACCCTTCAATGACAAGTGAACAGCAGTGAATAATGTATTACTATTTTCTATTGTTTAAGCTATTGTCTTGTTTAAAAGCAATAAACTACAAGACATTTCATTTTCACTTTCCAGTCACTGTGCAAAAACACTTGTTCATCCCCAGTGGAATATCGATATGACAGAATTTTGTGTGGTGTGACTGTTGGCAAACAGCATGGAATGTGTTACCTTTCCCATCAGATAGCAAAGGCTTCCCATTTTTTTTCCATGTAATTGTGGCTGCAGGATTTGCATCTGTTGCAACACATGTTCCCACCTGAGCAAAACAGAAAAGGGAACAAAACATTAATATATAAAACAGAAAAAACAAAGTCTACAGGCTCACAAGCCTTTTAATTTTTGCCTTATGCAACAATTTTCGCATAAAAATACACCAGTATCAAATTACCTTGTGTTTTTAATGCAGATGGTATTGTGAATGTTATTACACAATTTCACCTTGAAAAGAATAATTGTGGAGTAAACATTATACAAAAATATCAGCACAAATACCTATGAGCAGCTTCACTATGAAACCAATTTCAGTGGAACTTTGATTTCTCTGTCCTGCTTTCTGACATTAACAGGAGAATGTTGGACATACTGTATGCCAGAAAAGACAAACAACTATCTCATTCAGCCATGAATTACTTTTTGTGTTAATAATAAGCTCAGTGTCTTCAGGACTGAAGGTCAACAAAGGTAGCAGAGATATTCTGTGTGTGAACCAGATAATGAGTGAGTCACAAGAGCATTCCATCTCTCACACTGCCTGGTTTGACATCCTGCATGGTCCGCACCTCTGAATCAATGTGACTCACCACCAATGTGTCCTAAGTCAAGAACTACAGAAGTCATACAGTAGTAGAAACACCTCAGAGAAGGTGAAAATTAGGGGTGTGAGCTCACAGCTGTCAATCAACACATGAAAGCGCTTCTGTTCTGTTACTCCTTCCGCACCAATACTGAGTCAAAGGCTAGCAAATTCCTGTTTCCTGCATTAGCAGAGGCAGTGAACGCAATGAGAATGTAGGTGAAGCATCATTCTTTCTAACTCAAGAACTTGCATTTTGAAGATTTAAGTCTCATAAACATATTATGCTTGGAATGATAATTCATGTCTAATATGGTTTTTCCACAAAAACTCAATTACCTTGTTAAAAAAATCTTAAAATAACACTTTCCTTCTCCCCCCAGAACTTTTAAATGTGATGAATGTAGAGCAGTTTAACACCACTCCTTATACTGCACTTAACTGTGGTGTTAACTGTGAATGATCACATCAGAAAGCAGTAACTGCTGGAAAATGTAACTTTGAAACCTCTGTTTCCTTACAGGATGAGAGACTAGTACTGATGTGGGGATGTCACTTGATGACACATGCTTATTGAACCTATTAGACATCCAGCAGAGATGTTTTTTTAGAAAAGCAATAAAGCAAAAAACATTATTCATTTTTGCAAGTAAAAAACCACCACAAATCACATAAGAGGACACACGTAAGCCACGACCATGAATTAATTTCATTTTGCATCATGTATACTATAGCTTTGTGTCAGATTCCTAGCAGTAAACTAAGGTCACAGTTAATGGATATTTTCATTAGTATTCATCCATTCCTGTGCTACCAAGCTACCAAAACTAAAACCCTTCTCTTCTAACTCCACTTTTTTTTCTCTCTCACTTTTATCCTGTGCATCTCTGCCTGTCTCTCTCCTCTCACTGAATGCTCACAAAATGCTCAAAGCTGTCCATCACAACCTGAATTTTTAGGTGGGAAAACCAATAGAGGCAGCAGTACACACTTGATCCATCATAAATGTGTATAGGCTAAACAGACAAGGCAGATGACCGTGCTGCTTTTTTCCTCCAACAGACACACATTACAGTGAATGTAAGAGTGTGTGTATTAAGAAAACGTTCTCAAAACCCAGAAACACAGTTGTGTGCACACTGTCACATTCTGACATTTGTTGTGGTTTTTCATGTACATGTTCTCAGTTAGAGGCATTTTCATAGCAACCATCCATCCACAATCTATACCACTTTTCCTTAAGGGTCGTGGGGGCGCTGGAGCCAATAAACAGCTAATTAGCCAGCAGAATAATTACCAAACACCCAAAGTTTGATTTACATTTCTACATTGCATAAAATAACCATGTCTTTTAAGTGTTTAAAGACAAATCTTACATCCAAACAGCAACTGGTTCCACTTCATTTTAGTGATGCATGAAAACTAAGGTGCAAATCTCTCAAACTTGTTTGAGGTAGAAAATCCATCATAATGAACAACTCTCCATTATTACAAAGTCAGTGCTGTCAATGTTGTGAGCAGAGAGCATTTCAAATCTGGCCTTGGAGGTGTATTCATAACTGCTCAAATGTCCAATAACCGACAGTTGTCTGCCTGAAACCACTGCATTAATGAGTTATGATGTCCACAAATCAAACCCAGGAGACAGTTTACAGATGTGGATGTTGTGAAAATAAAAAAATAGGAACAGACCAAAGCTCAAATATTCTTGGATGCACCAATGGTGAATCAGTCCTCACTCACACCTACAGTAATGTGCCCAAAATAGAAACATTAGAAGTGGCTCACTGCAATGTGTTTCCTCTCAACTGAATTTAAGCTTCAAGTTGATTCTTCTTCAAAACCATGCTCGTGTAAATGAAAACCACTAGGAAGTGAAAAATGAAATCAAATGGGATGCTTTGAAAAATTACCACCAACATTGTAACGTAAATGCAAACTGTAGTTAAACAATGTACAAAAGTTTAAAATGTTGCTAAAATTTTATTTCTGACTTCTTTCTTTTGCTTTCCTCTTGACGTCCTGTAACGCCTCAGGCTACTTGGGCCGTGTCAATCATCCAACACATTCACTTCCTGCCTGCCCGAGTCTTACACCAGAATAGTAACTCAAAAAATACTCTCAACTGGTTTTCATGTCACATGGGGAGCCGTATTCACCATGCTCCTACAACAGAAATTTACTAGCTCAATCAAACAAGCAGCAGCTCCCTAAGTGAGTAAACATTTACATTTAGCGCAGCACTACAGGTAGGGCATGACAACATTTCTTCATCCGACACAAATTTCTGTGAGCAGAATTCCTGTGGTGTAATGGGACAGTGTCACACCTCCACTGTGCAGCACGCTACATTGTAAAGGGTGTAGTGAATCTTACCGTTGTTAGTTTGTCCCTCTGCAGTACTTCTGACTTGTCCATAATCTGAACTGACGACGGTTTCTCTGCAAACACAAAAGGAGAAAATCAGATTTCCTTCTTCATTCTGGCAAAAATGTCTAAACTTATCTACAGGCCTAAGAACAAACACAAAAATTTCACTAACAATGTTCAGCAACTGGCAGTAGACAGCCCAGTTCATCTAATGCTTACCTGCAAACTTCTTGTGTTGTTAACATTTAAGCTGCAGTACATAATTTCAACCTGCCCCCTGTTGACTACAACCTAATACTCTCTCTCAGGCCTATTGAGTGTTCTCTTCATGTCCAATTTCACGCTTTGGTTTGGTTTGCAAAGCCTATTAGCAAGTGATACATGTGCAGTTTTGGGGAGTCAAATTCAGATTCAAAGCCACATTTCCTAAAGCACAGACAAAACCCACACTGGTTAAGATAGAGTTTAAATGTTATTAAAGTCGAGCTGGTTGTTAGCAAAACCACCTCCAAATGTCACCCATATATCTTTGAATAAGCTTGTATTTAATTAATTGTTCTCTGTTCAACAGATCAGTTTACCTGCTTTATTTATTTAAAGAGGACTAAATGTGTACATTACAGCATTATACTATTTATAACTCTGTATCTCCCTTCTGGCTGTCAGAGCTCAGCTGCAAAAACATACCTGCAGTGCAATGTGTGTAAATCTGATCTATTAATTAAATATATATTTATGTGCAACATATACTTGTGAAAAAGATGTTATTTCATTTTACAGAAGTGACATGACAACCTCCATGGCCCTTGTCAAATATGGATACATAACCTGGCTACCTTCATCTAATGGTTTAAGTAATGGCTTTTTGCATCTCTTTTATGGCTTTATTCAGACATAGCAGGACAATACTGTGTAGAGTGAAGAGTATTTTCCATCCTTTCTTGCAGTTGCAAGCCGTAATGACCATGTTGAGGGTCACTTAAAATATATCTTCTCATCAGTTCCATCATTGAAAAAAGTAAATAAAAGATCTGCTGTTTATTTTTATAATGTCTGAGTGTGCACAAGGCTAAAATGACAAGCTTTTAAGTTATTTCATTCCTTTTTGCTATCAAAGGCTGTATGTTAAATGTTTCTATACAGTAAGTACAAGTGAAAGTCTGAAAAAGGGAGAGAAACTGATTTGACTGAACACTGTGTATTAAAGCATGTGCTGCTGCAGTCTTTACATTAATCAGACACATTATCATTTCAGATTGTTCATGTTGAGGGTCTGACCTACCGTAATTTCTGGACTATTGAGCGCACCTGAATATAAGCCGCACCAACTAAATTTAAAAAGAAAAAAAAAGTACATATACAGGCCGCACTTGTCTATAAGCCGCAGGTGTCTAAATGTTTTTGCGGCATGAAGCTCGTTAGCCCGTAGAAATCTATAAATTAGCTGCATCATTGTTTAAGCCGCAAGGTTCAAAGCGTGTGAAAAAAGTAGCGGCTTATAGTCTGGAAATTACGGTAATCAGATTGCCATAAAAAAGCATTTATGTAAAAACTCACTAATAATGCTGAACCCTTAAGTTATATAGTTCTGTTCTAATCTAATATCTTGTGGATGAATGTGTGTAAATACTCTGTGCTGAGGTCAAGAGAGCCATTTACTTGAACAAGTATAATGCTGCCAATGTCCATAATTTCTTTTCTGCTTTAAAATATTAATAAAAACAAAGCTATTGAGAGATTGATTAGACAATGAAGCTTTAACAATAAATATTGTTTTAGTGTTCTGTGTCAATATTGAGCTTACTGTGGACAACAACAGAGACAGGGTACTCCATGAGGTTGCTGACTGACACCACCATGCAGGTGAAGGTCTTCTGGTCTTTAAGTGAGGCCTGGGTGATTAGCAGGCTGAACTTGTCATCGATGCTGACCCGCTGGGCATAATTGTCCGTGGCCTGAACAGTGGCTTGGTCACTGTGGGCCTGTTTGATCAATAGATCACCAGGAGTGCCATCATCTTTCTCCTAAAGCACGAGAAGACAGAGATGACAGAAAAGTTTGCTGATTTAGTAATTCTGTGCATCACAGTTTCTCATTTCTCAGTCAAAATTCTAGTTGACTAAAACAGAGACGTACAAAAATACAACAATCTAGGACACTGTATTAATTAGTATTAAATATCTAACAGTAAGATCATTAAAAGCTGTAACCCCATGAGAAACAAAAGTTCATAAGACGAGGTACACACTTCCAGTTCACATCTTCTCTTGCAATATTACCAGACTCATAAAATTTGGTGCAGATTGGAGAAAGTATGGCAGCGTTACAGCAAGTTAGATGCAACTTGCCTGTTCCAGGGCAAAGCATCAAAACTCTCCACAGCGCACCAGCACAGGCAACCCACAAAGACTCAGTCATCACACTTAATGCTTGTCTGACAACACTTGAGGTGAAACAGATCAACCCACTTGGATGAAACACATCATTTCCTATTGTCAGTAGGTGGCGCCATGACTATACCTGAATACAGGCATGTAGATGTGTTCAGGACAGGCCTCCTCTGAAACCTGTGAAATTTGGGTCTAATTGGACAAAGTATGTTTGAGTTACATCAACTTCCTGCTTCATGGCGAGTGATCGAATTTTTTGACCTTGATCCTTTGAACTTTTAATCACAAAGGTCTTAAGAGTATCCTGGCTAAGTTTGAGATCGATATGACAAAATCTCTAGGAGGAGTTCATACAAATATGTGTAAATGAAAAATTAGCTTATTAAAATCAAAATGGCCGACTTCCTGTAGGTTTGAGGCCATGACGTCAAGAAACGTTTTTGTACATCTTACATATGTGGTGCGAATTTCATCCACCAAGAACAAACTAAGCCCAATGGCAAAGGGGTTTTGAAAATTCCCGGGGCAAGGAGGGGCACTATAGAGCCATTTTGCAGCGCCCATGCATGAGAAGTGCAGGTTTTTGCTAAGGAGTTGGAAAATGACAATAACATAAAAGGTGAGCAAAGCATTAACCCGAAATTTCTGGTGCAGCCAAATATTTTTGTACATTAACTGAGGTGTATGGGGAACACTGCATGTCATGTGCACATGTTTTTGAATGGCACAAAATATTTTGTGAAGGCAGAGAGGACGTCCAAGACGATGAATGTTCTGGGCGCTGATGCACATAAAAAAACTTCTGAAAACATTCAACAAATTGAACAAATTGTTTGAAATGATTGATGACTCAGTATAAGAATGAGAGCAGAAGTGGTCTCCATTGATAAAGAGACAGTTTGGCAAATTTTGCATGAAAATTTGAACATAACAAAAGTGTGTCCCAAAATTGTCCCAAAACTTCTGTGCGCCAGCTCACACTGCGCTCATGGTAAAGCAGTTTCTGGCCCAAAAACAAATCCCAGTGCTTGATCACCCTCCCTGTTCACCTGATCTAGCACCATGTGACTTTTTCCTTTTTCCTGAGATCAAATCTGTGCTCAAAGAAACACGTTTTGAGTCTGTGTCAAAAGTCAAGAAAAGAACGACAGAGGTTCTGAAACCTACTGCATTCACTACTGCTGAGTATATTGAAGGAGAAAGACAATGAAAATTGTTTATGTTCAATAAAATTGAATGACAGCATTAGTCTCATTATTTAATAGCCATACCTCATATACTAGATTTTTTAAGACTAGATGGTCATCCTTTTCTTCTTCCATGTCATTGAATGGCTTGGAAAAGTATGCATTCAATAAACCTAAAACTCTGCACAGACAATACTGCAAGTTGTTATCTACTTACATATTTCCACTTGATGAACATCAGATCTTTTGCTGCCATACCTCCATCACTGCATGGTATGACAATGGTCTCTCCATACATAGCAGTCACACTTTCTGTGCCCCACACTGCAACACAAAAGACAACAGACTTTACTATTTTTACTATTATGAAACATATGGCTGGCCAAATCAGGCTGATGAAGTGAGCATTACATGTCTTCCTTTACTAGTACTGTTGTAGTGCACATCAAATCCCAAACATTCCATTTTATCTGAAGAGCAGTCTTGGGTTGTGTGATCTGAAGCCTTTGATCAGTGGTGAGGGGCAGAAAGAACAGAGTAAAACAAAATATGTGTCTCATATCACTGTTTTCAGGCGCCTTTAAGGAGACTGTGGGTAGAGTGGGCAAATTCTGTGAGGTATAAGGGTCGTAAAATGGATGGGTGTGAATAAACTGAATAAAGCTCCAAATTTAGTGACGCCACATTTCAAGCATGCCCCCATTATGTTTGATGGCAGAGGTGTGAAAGGTTAGCCTTGGTGGGTCAAGCTCCACAACAAAACCAGCAGTGAGGTGGAATTAAGCAATATTAAGGGACCTTCACCTTCAGTGATGTTTGCAACCGCATCACTGCCGTGCTCAAATGACGTTAAAGCACACCCTCTCGGTTAATATTGCTTAAATCAGATTGCTTGGTCAAAACTACTTGTTGTATAATAGTTACTATGGCACTATGGCCCAGTCATGTGCAATGTGGAGGGAGAGAAGATGGATGGATGGAGGTCAGAGCAGAGTGGAGGGACACTAAGGTCTTCACGCTCCAGAGCTTTCCCTTTGAGCTTTTTGCTAAACAAGCTGAACAAGAAGCAGTTCAGATTCTGGTCATTCCAGAGTGATGAGGACACAAAGCACAAGTGCAGCTACTAACTGAAGAGACTACTTCTGCTCAAGCCAGGCCTCAGGCTCGTCTTTTTATACTTCCTCTGCTCTTAGCTGACTTTTGCTGACTGACTACAGTTACAAAAAGTCAGGTTCTTTTACAAACTAATACTGTGGACAGTAACCAAGCAAAATATAAAAACAAACCATAAATACAAAAACACAATGTTTCAGTTAAAAAGCATAGATTCTGGCATTATTCACTTAAATAAATTAAACAGGGCCCATTACCTAGTTTACCTAATAAATTCTACTGAAAACACACAAACACACGCACACAATTTTTTACTGTTTCTTTTCACTTCTGAATGTATTGAGGTTTTAACACCTTAGACCAAAACTCCAAAACAGTTTACACTATTTTCTTATCCTTGATAATTTATTCAGTAAATTGAGTTTGAAGTGAAGAAAAGCAACACACTGATTCACTTGTTTCACTGATTTTTTTTTTTTTTTTATGTATATAGCTGCCTTCAGATCAAAGCAATTGTGTATACAATGTGCAACACTAGTTATGAATGAATTCAGCTCAAGGACTCAGCTAAATTTACCATCTTTGAACACACAGTTATGGAGAAGTAAACAAACTGTTTATGTGAATTTGAGCTGGAAAACCAGGAAACTAGACTGCAAAGAAAAAAATGGTGAAAAAGACAATTTCTTGTCACTGGATTAAGCATTTAATCAAAGGTATCAGTTTCAGTGACTTAGAGAAAATAGAAAGACTTGTTGATAAAACTGTCACAAACATAATGGCCACAAAACATGCATACGAAGACTTTATACATTTTACCACCAAATAGTATAAGAAGTAAATCAGAGAGAGAAAAGAGAGAAAATAAGAACTTCTAGTACATTTAAGACATGTCTAAACCTGTCAGGACTCTATAAGGAAATGGTGACAGAGTAAATAAAATACATTTTCAAAAACAAAAGACTTAAAAAAAATGATGATTTGAAACAAATGATCTGACATATTATGAATAAAATCTGATGAAATTTAGAGATCATTTTATCTGAAAATGAACCCTATGACTAAACTGTGCTTTATAAGTAAACATGTAGAATAGTTGTTATAATCTCCTACAGTAGACTGCCTACACATACATAAATCCAGGGACAGATTCTTGGATAGACCCAGTTTTAATATTAAATCCAGGGTATTACTGCTACAATGGTTCTTGGAAGTGCTGCAGCGTGGTATGTATGGTGTGCAAACAGTAGCAACAAAAATAGTTACCTATCAGTCCAAAGTAAACAGTGCAGCTACGCCTTTCTGCCTGCTCATGTCAGGCTGATGTTCCCATTAGAAACACTAAACACTTAATCTGTACCAAACCTCACTGTAGTTCTGAACATACTTAAATTTACTAATTTCATTCATAATTGTTTTTATTGTTGTGTTAATACCTTCAGGGTCATAGTTTGTTTATTACTCTTCCCCTTCAGACACCAGTGTTAACAGTTCAGTACAAGAGGAAAAACTACAGCATTTGTTTGTCTACTTATTATCTTCAGGTAAAACCCATAAATTATCCAGTATCTGCAGTATCACATCAGCAAAGGAGCTTTGGAAGGGAGTCTGTACTGCAGAGCATTGTTCATACAGGTGGGAGGGAAGAAATAGCACATCAGCCTCCCTGATTAAGCTCTGGAAATAACTGAGCCAATAAAGCAGAGAAGAACTGTGTGTGGCCTGCCTTACTGGGTTTCAAATGACCTTTTTCTGACCTATTGGTATGTGTATTACAGACAAAAGAACAAAATCACATTCATCTGACTGAAATGCATCATGTAGTGCCGAACAACTGAAGTGAGTTTTTTTTTCACTTAGAAAACTCCAGTAGTGTTTTTTTAAGTTAATTCAATTTCAGCAGCTAATTAGTTTAATTCCCACTGGTACCTGTTTGAAGAATGTACTGTGTGTATGTATGGCACAATCAGGCATTTTGGATGAAAGCATTCACCATGTGGTCATGGCTCTTTTATCTAGAGTTGTACTGTTGTCTAAAGATGTAAGGGACAAATGTCTTCTTGAAACATGAGACACCTAATGTGGAGTATTAAGGATTTGTATAGCAAGACAATTTTTTCCCAAACTTGGAATCAATTTATGAACTGAAGAAGAAAAGGAGAGATAGTGGCAAAAATGAAACTTCACAGGATATCCAAAAAGTCATACATGTTGGAGCTTCAAGGCTGGCGATAAAAGGTCCAAATTTTAATCTGTGATGCTAGGCTTACAGAACCCTCAACCCAACACAGAGGGAAATGAGCAGGTGGCACTTCATTCAGTCACACATACGTGTCCTCATCTGGTGGAGATACAGCCATGCAGCTCTCATTGCCAAAAATAAAAAAGAAAGCTGTAATCTTATTTCAGGAGGTATAATTGAAAACAAGCCAGTGTGCCAGGGCCAGGACGTGTGAGTGAACAGATGGTAAATAGCTCCAGCATGATCCATGGATCAGATTAAGGCCAGGCAATGGCACATTAGCACCGTGTCAGCTAGATGTGTTGATCCCATAGTGATTATGGGATAAATTCTGAATTTATATATTTAAAAAGACTATAAAAACTATATAAAAAACTTATCTGTAAAAAAATCTCTGAACCTTTTTAAATTTTTGACTGTCTTACTTTTCCCTAGAGATCACATTTATCCCAGATCAGAGGGCTCTAGAATAACTCTCACAGGAAAACAATGGATAAAATATCAGCACTAAAAGAGGATAATCATGTACCATCTGCAGGGTCCCTCACCCCAGTGTAAAACTACACCTCTGAATTACAGCCAAGCTGTTAGGATCAATGGCAGTAATGGTTTGGCTTGCTGGCACTTCACAGATCATTTGTCACCAGCTCAAACACTTATCAAGAGCCCATATGTACATCAGTGCATATGTCAATATCTGCTAGCAGCGCCATCTGTATAAATCTGAATTAAATCTAAAGGGAATACATTCAAGTTAGCAGTCTGAACTTAAGTGTCAATACATACCTTCTATATAGTCTCACATTACCAACCTACATTTGTTTTAACACCATACATGATATAATAAAAGGTCCATTTTGATTGGCTGACAGATGGAAATTGTTTTCCCTGAAGGACAGTGTCTCACTTTCACTTACTACAAAACATTCACAGTTTACAAAAGCTTGTCCTTTTCTACATTACAAATATAGTTAAACCTTTTGTTGGAAAAACAGTGTGTAACTGTGGATGATAATGATGTTAGGACCATGTAAGTACCATGGTACCCTTGGTTTTCTCATAAACACAAAAATGTACTTTGGGAAGTTATTGTTAGAAAAAGAATTTAATGTCCTGTCACATACCTCTGGTTTGAAGACAAGTCATGTTTATGGAAATAACAGAGGAATAACTTTTCATGGTGGACTACCGCCTTTGATCTGTTTCTGAGGGGGAGCTGTAAAACCACTGTCTTGAAACCTGTCCCAGTTATCACACACACAAAACTCAGTCAGGCCAATCACAGCTTTTGTTAAGGTACAAAAATCTGTGCAGGAAGTTTAAACACACATGTGGGAGCCTCAGATGTTCCTGAATGCTATAAAAATATTAAATCATCTACAGGGAGATTTACCTTTACAAGATATTTTCCTAGGATGAGGGTCTCATGTGGAGAACCAGAGTTATATTTGTTGCTATTTTTTCATTTTACAGAACTCAAGTGTGACGACCACAGATACCAAATGATATTAACACATCTCTGTTGCATTGCTTGTGGAATAACAAAGCTATAACAACAGAAGTGGGAGTGCAACCTTAACTTGGACACTTCTAATATATATATATATATATATATATTTTTTTTTTTTTTTTTATTTTTTTTTTAACTAGTCAAGGGTGGCACATTCTAAATTCTAACAGCTGCCTGCAGGCTAGGCTCAGATAAATGTTTTCAGTGGCCGAACAAGTGACCCCCCCCCATACTCTTCCATTTGAACCCTGGTTCGCCGGGGGATTTTCTGTGTGGAGTTTGTGTGTTCTCCCTGTGCCTGTGTGCGTCTCCTCCAGATACTCTGGTTTCCTCCCACAGTCCAAAGACATGCAGGTTAGGTTAAAACTAAATTGCCCATTGATGTGAATGTGAGTGTGAATGGTTGTGTCTTTATATGTCAGCCCTGTGATAGATTTGGCGACCTGTTCAGGGTGTACCCCACCTCTCACCCAGTGTCAGCTGGGATTGGCTCCAGTGGGGGGCTTATCCTTAACTTCAAAGGATAAGTGGTATAGATAACGAATGGATGGATGGAGAGTCTGAGTATACTTAACAGCTGAACAAAAAATAACACACACTGTCTTAAAAGGCACTTTGTCTACTTTTGCATTATTTAAGTCTGAATGCTGCCACTTCAGAGAAACCCATGAGGTTCCTTTTGGCAAGACAGCTCAGGTTTCATGACATGCAGCACAAAAAAAATCTGCTAACTGAAGCAGGGTAAGGATATTGACTTGTGGTGTGGTCAGAGTAGGCCTGGTGTGTCCCAGTGAATTCCTCTGAGTTTAACTTGCTACTGATGACAAGCATGCCCTGACACAGACAGGTTTTATTTAGGAAGGCATCTGTTTTGTCTTCATCAGACACACATGCATACATGTTAGTTATGTTAGGAGAATTAATGCTGAAGGTAGTTAGCACCACAGTAACCACAGTGACAGTAATATAAAGTTCAGATGAGAATTGGCAAGACAGGAAATACAGATATGTTGAATGGGCACATGCACTGTAAATTCCCACTTTAACACAGAAAATGGGATTTTGTGGCAGGTCACAGGTGTCGTTTGTGTTTGTGAGTGTATAATCATGCACATACACTTTGAAAGAACAGACTTTCATTCCTGGAACAAGTTGGACTTCACTGGAAGCAGTGCACCTCTAACAGAAATTTTCACTTCTCAAGGAGTACTCAATAGAAGAATGAAAATGAAGCTAATTGATCTGTTATTATAAATATTTCAGTGTGTATGAATGTATATGACATTCAGTGCACAGGATGGAACATAATGGAACATATTCATATTTTCCATTTGATATGTTTGACTTTTTGCATTTTGCTCTGCAAGTCTAGAGTATGTGCGCTCTGTCAATTATATTTAATGTAAGCTGACCACATCAGCAGTCATGTGTCATTTTACATGTAGAGTAGCAAGCACTTATCAAGAGTACCTTATTGTTTTCAGACACACTGACAACTGCAAAATTAATTTACACTATATTGGATCCTGTGCATATTGAAGACAAAAGAGGGAAATTGTAAAGGGAAAACATCATAAATATTGGCTAGAACAACTGGAAACTGATTAGTACAGAGTGGAAACTGGGTGCAGTGGGAGTGTCTATCACTTCTCACACCAGGAAATGACGAAAGCAAGCAGAGCAATCCAATTTGAAAGAGTCGAGGATAGAACAAAGACACATCAAAAAGATACTGCACCAAAATCAGGTTAACAAGGTTTCATTATTAAGTTTCACATCAGCAGTGAAATTAGCCACTTTCTCATTATTCTCCTACATAGGTCCACTCAAATCTCCCCCGCAGCTGAAAATAAGGCAAAAAAAAAAGCCACCAAACCCCTTAATAAGTGGAACATAGACCATGCAACCAGAGCACTGAAGCAGAGCACTAGGCATACTCATCTGTCATCTCTGCAAGGTAAGTGCACTCCACAACCAGGCTTGCAGTGTGATACACAACAAGGCCTTGGAGGGATGGCAGTGGGAGGACAACGTCAAGGGAATGGAGAGTAGGGTAATGGCACATCTTTGGGGAGGGAGAGATCACTGGCTTTCTCACTTTCCCTGTTCCCACCATCCATTTCTCACTAAGCTAAATGACAGACCATCAGTGGCAAGTCACTGAGTAGAACAGCTCTTTCTAACTGATTATTATAGATCATTATGGAGCAGGCTAATTAGCAGTTGTTAGTACATGCTTTGTAGAAGATATAAAGGCAGGTTCCTCAAATCCCACATGATCACAGCACCCAGCTAAGCACTGCACCAACTTCTGACCCTGAGTTTGGACCTGAGCAGGGCTGACACCTCTCCACTTGACAGTCCTGATTTTATTTTTTGGCTACACTTTGTCACGTGCTTGAGTAAGGCCTGCTGTCAGCACCAAAATCATCTGTGTCTGATGTTTGTGTAGGTTCTTAGTCAACCAGGTCATGGCAGTCTTAAGTGCTGGAGTTGAAAGCAGCTAGACTTCTTTTAGGTTCCTTGAAGATATTTCACCTTGATCTGAAGAAGTGAACTGAAGAAGCCTTTTGGAGGAGAAGTGAAATGTCTTCAAGGAACCTAAAAGAATCCAGTTGCCTACGACTCTAGCACTTAATACATCTGTGTCAGGTAAACACCTCTGCATGAACAGCCTAACAGAGAGAAAATGAGAGCAAACACCAACAGTCAAGAGTCAATGGTCACTTTCCTGTGGCCACAATGATAGCTGCCTTAGGTAGTGAGAGGACCTGTAAAAACAACAAAAGACCAACAGTTTTGCAGAGGCTTCTCCTGAGCCTGCAAACATGTAACCTCAACCACCTCAGAATGAGCAGCATAATGCTCTGCAAGTAACATTTCTAACCATCAGAAGTGAAGCCCTGCACACTGAACTGAACTGAGGCTGACAATGGACCAGAATCCTCTTTGTTAAACACACCATGTCTCTACAGCATGCCATCACTAGTTGTGCTTGAGAAATAAAGGAGTCAAATGCGCACACAAACCTCTGTTGTTTCTCACATTTAACACCAGAGGTTGGTGTGAGATCTCCAGAATGCTGGAGTAGGAAGAGGAGGTAGGAACAGGAATGCCACAAAGGATATGGCCTTGAGTCGCTACATTCAGGCAGAATGGGGGACCAAAAAAATGATTGCTCTTGTGCTACAAATCATTATGGCCCCACATACCATGACTGTAAGAAATGGGACAACAATAGGACTGGAGGCCATGAATGTTTCACGTTTTCATTCCTCCAATCCCTTCATTCTCATAAACACCTGCTACTGGCAAAAAAAACCTCTTGCTGTTCCCAAAGTAAATAACACATGGGTTACCTTGGTTAAGAATATGACTGGCATTCTGTTACAATTCAATTGTTAAAATCCCATTTCCCATGTTGACTTATTTGTTAAAAGCCATCTAAGTAAGCCATGTATGGGTATTTTTGAATTAAAAATCAACAAAAAAAATTGTACATGCTTCATTCCCAGAGTATTAACCCTGTAAAGCCTGACAATAAAATAAATTCAAATTAATTTTGACAGAATAAAAAAAAAAAAGGTTTGTTTTATGTTAAATTTCATATATTATTTTTTGTTGCTATCAATGTTTATGGCAATTTATGTATTTGAATTGGGTTCCACTGTTTTTTTTCTTTCTTTTTTTTTTTTAGAAACATGAACATACAACAAACGTACAAACATTTATAAACACTGGCTTTGGATATTGCACTGTATTCTTCTTTCTAATTTAAATGTATTGCATATTCTTTACTCTCCTCTGCCTATTGTATCTGCATACATTTTTCTAAATGTGATGTATAGCTCTTCATCAGATGTGTTACAACTGCTTTGCTTATGTTCTTGCACTATTCCTCCTTTCTCCACTCTTTTGACTGGTAACACTCAGCCATCTGCAGACTGCTGCAGGGAGTCTGCAGTTATGACAGTCAATGTTATAAAACTACATATGAATCTTGACTTGAATAGAGAATGACTTATATGAAATAAATGTAAAAACTAAATAAGGTGCTCAACAATAATTTTGAGCACCTTATTCTCTTTGCAAATTGTTGAGTGGCAGTCGTCCAATTCACATATACAATGAAAATAGATAAAAAATCAAAATAAAGTAATAACAAAATAATAATCATAATAAGACTATAACCCCAATCTATACTATATAGAGCTTAACTATAAAGATATCGAAATATAAAAATATATTCCATCGGTAATAAAACAATATGTACATATTTAACATTTACACTTCATATAGAATAGTTAACCGGTTATTGCACATGGGTGAAGAAAAGTGAATCAATCAATCTATTGAAAAATTGATTCCCAGAGAGAAGAGTTGACTAGGTTAATGGCCGTGACAGGAATGATTTCCATCATCTGGTTAATTTTCCATTGTACTTTATGCACTGCACGCATTTTTACTTTTACCCAAGTTTGACTTTAACTTCATGTTCACATCACTACATGTTCCTCCCACTAGCCCCACTATGGAGTTTAATGGTAAAGGAAGAACACTGGGTATGCAAAGGTAGACTATATATACACAGAGAGACACTCTGCAGGAAGATAAATGTAGAACAGGTGCAAAAACAGCCCTCTTTCTCTGTCTCTCTCGCCAGCCATAAGCCCAAATGGATAGAAAAGGTCATGAAGGTCAAAAAAACTCTTCCCCACAACTCTTGCCTCTGAAGTGCATCTGGGGGAGGGGGCACTACCTTTATCATAAAAGGCTCCTTATTGTTCATATGCATCTGCTGAGGAATGCAGACCACTCAGAGGTCTGAGGGAGTCAGCTATTTATATTTCAGCCACAACAGAGAGAGAGAGATTGATTACGGGACGCCTGAGACTTTATGTCAAACTAGAACAAAAGGCAAATCTGATTAAAAACCAACTGACTTTATTGCTCGTGCAAGTTAAGCAACATGTTTTATATAAAAGAAATAACATTTTGATCAAATCTGAATTATAATCTATTTTTTCACATTTAAGCTTTTACTTCCACTACACTTTTCATCATTTCATTTTATTTATCACATTTCATCGTCCGTTGTTTGTGACATTCATCCTTTCACTGATTAAGAAAAAGTTTTCATTTGTGTGGAATGACAGACCAAACCAGTTCAGGACAAAATCAGTGTTAAAAAACTACTCCAACACTGATGCCTTTTTTTTTTTTTTAGACAAACTTGATGTGGAAGTGATTCTGTTGGTGCTGTCATTCTCGTGGTTTCCAGTTTTCACAGAGTCCAGTGTTCTTAAATCACATTGAATCATGTGCACATCAGTGGCCACAGTTTTTGAGTTTTGGAAGAGGCTGACTGAGTAGATCACTTTGGGAAAAAAAACATATATGAAAGAACCTCAGCTGCTACCTTTTCTTTTGCTTCTTCCAGGGATCATATGTTATCGTCAAACACACATACTCCATATTAAGTTTCTGATTTGCTGCAACTTGACCTCTATGTGCCCTTATATTTGGCCCTGTGGTGGGAGGTGGGGAAGGAAATTGAAAGAATTGAGACTAATTCATTCTATATAGGAAAATGCCCTCTGCTGCTTCAGCAAGCTGCAGGCACCCGCATGTCTGGAGACAACATTATGCTCATCAGGGCAGACAGATGCAAACATAAGTCCCTCTTGTTAAAAAAATAAACATGAGTGCCTTTCATTATTTACTAACCACCTAATTTGCCAAAAAAACAATGGGCACTGTGAACATTTGTTTTCTGAGCTAGGGAGACAGCCTGGAAGATAAGTAATTAAGAGCGAGTAAGAGATTTTGGCCTTCAGCAGTTGTCCTATCATTATGTTAGTTAGATTAGTGGGGATGTAAAAGGTGCACTCTTGCCAGCTGAGGTAAGTGAATGGGACAAGTGCTTGGTAAGCAGAGATCCATTACCAGAAACACAGAGAGTCATCTCATGGCAGCTCTCCATGTTTATTAGAGTGGATATTAGTGGAAGCAGTGTGTCAAGTGATGATCTCCAGCAAATGGTTAAAAGCAGCTGAATGCTCACATACTCCTAGTTTGGCTGATACAGAGGAAAGAGACATTAAACAGAGCTGTGAAATGGCACTTTATCATGACGAGGTCTGTGGGTGGTTATCTAGAAACAACATATTCATTCTCATCAGAATCCCATCAGTCCATGGAAAAAGGCCTATCTTAGCCCTATCCGAGAACTGTGCGGATATCAAAAGGATTAAGATGTTATCATTCAAACACCACGGGAAGGATTCTCTAAAAAGAGTCACTGACATTTCGGAGGAATACCAGAAATCAGCCCTGGGTTTGGATCCAAGGATCACAGGACTTAATGACTACAGACCCATCGCCCTGACCTCTGTGGTAATGAAGTCATTTGAGTGCTTTGTGCTGTCCCACCTCAAATCCATGACCCACCCACTCCTGGACCCCCTGCAGTTTGCCTACAGAGCCAACAGGTCTGTAGACAATACAGTCAACATGGCCCTCCACTTCATCCTGTGGCACCTGGACTCCCCAGGAACCTATGCCAGGATCCTGTTTGTGGACTTTGTGGACTTCAGCTCTGCCTTTAACACTGCAACAACTGCACCTCCAGTCACCAGTCTGTCAAACTCCTGAAGTTTGCTGATGACACCACCCTCATTAGGCTCATCTCTGGGGGGGGGAGTCTGCCTACAGGAGGGAGATTGAGATTGTGGAGTGGTGACAGTGGAGTGGTTGTAGACTTCAGGAGGAACACAGCTTCACCCTCCCCCATCATCCTGTGTGACTCCCCAGTCAAAACTGAGGAGTCCTTCCACTTCCTAGGAACCATCATCACCCAGGACCTTAAGTGAGAGCTAAACATCAGCTCCCTGATCAAGAAGGCCCAGCAGAGGAAGTAGTTCCTGCGCCAGCTGAAGAAGTTCAACCCCCTTTTAATTATGTATATTTATGTTCCTTGTAAATATAGTATTTGCTTTTTGCACTTTCTACTCCTTAGCCTTACTTCTACTTCTCTATATCTGTCTTTGTTTACTATAACTGTCCTTTAGCACCGATATACCAAGACAAATTCCTTATATGTGCAAACTTACTTGGCAATAAAGTCTGATTCTGATTCTCAACTTTTGGCTCACTTATGACTGACTGGAACACCTAAAAACATGTGCCCATGTGTTTTTCTCTTCTTGAAGAAATATTTATCCTTTCTTGCTTTCATTACTATGTCATTTACATGATTTTTTACAAGGAAATGATGACAGATTGTTTGGGGTTGAGTTGTAAAATAGGTCACCTGGTATGAGGCTCCACTCAAATTTCATCCTCTTATCAGTGACACCTCCCATTATCTTGCTCTGTCTGCTCTGCCTCCAAAAATGACAAGGCAGCAGCCATTAGCTTTATCACCTTGTTTTCAAAATGACTATGCTCACTCTGTCCACTCTGTCTGTTTTTGACTTTGTGCCTTTTTTAACAGGTAAAAGCTCTACACTTACAATGATGTCTACTTGAAACAGTAAAAAGTTTTTAACCTCCAAATAAATCATATATCCAAATCCAATAAATCCAATTAATTTGGCAGGACATATATTTAATCTTGTTTGTTTCAAAATATAGTAAGGTCTGATTTGTGTTGAATGGGTCTTGATTAAATGTGTGATATAAGATTAGAATCAAGACTGATAAGAATGCAATGTGATATAAAGGAGTATTCAAACAGAATGGTCTCCTTGCAGGACATGACAGTGGACTAACTGAATTCTGTTCACATTCTTACACATGAAAATAAGACTTGATGTGGAAATATTTCAGCTCTGTTAAAATCAAGTTAACATCAGAAACAATCACTTGTGTGTTTGATCTGGTTCAGAAGAAAGAAGAAGTTCAGAAGTCATATGATAAGGGAGTATTTGATAAAACTACAATCATGGATAAAAGGGAAAGACAGATCTTCTGGTGGTCTAATGGTTGATCATCGCATACAACTACAACATCCTACATGACTGACTGCTTCTCTCTCTACCTACTTTTCCTGTCTGTGTCTCCACTATCCCTGACAAATAAAGGCCAAGTGCTGAACAACAATTGTAAAAATTAAATCTTTTCAGTGAATACTAAGGTAATTCAGCATCACACAAATATGATGAATAGAGATATATGCCATCTATTGCCTTTTGTTCAAGAGATCTGTTAAATATCAGCTTTTGATGTATTGCACACGTTATTCACAGCCTGCTCCAGCTGTGGTTTAAAACCCTCACTTGTTTAGGAGTCCCCACTTAGAGCAAAAAACTCTTTCTAATTGTTTAGTGGGTATGAACTGGGACACTGGAGGTGGTGTCCACTGTGATCTACTCTCAACCACAAATGTCTTTCTATGATCTGCTCTAAGATCTCTGCACATGTTAGCTTGACCAAAAATCTATTTGAAATCTCCAGACAAAAAGAGCATACTGTTTATACTCAATAGAACTGACTCACACACAAAATTACTCATCATTCCTTCAGGTTGCAACAAACAGTCAGAATTATATGTGTGACTGTGTTTGTATTTAAAGCTGAAATATGTATTCAGGTGAGACTGAGATAGACAAGATGAATTAGCTCCCCGTGGTGGACGCTAGAGTGTTTGTTCATACACTGCCAACCATTGGCCAGTCAGTGTAAGTCTAGCATGAATTTATCAAAATCAAGATGCCTGGTGGATGGCCAGAAATGCTGAGCAGCTTGAGAATATACAATATAAATATTGAAATAATATTGTACAGAATGAGTGACTGACAAGCATTTGTTTCATCAGTGGATTAAAGTGCAGACTTAGTTGTTCTTGAAAATACTTCATCTGCAGCATCTGTTCTCAAAGGACAGGGTAGAGTCTGTGGAGGGAGCTGAGTCAATGGTGACGTACTGCATAGCAGTGGAACTGTAGACTGTGGCGACGGATGATTTTTTTTTTAAGGGGGAGTATGTAGATAGTGAAGAGGAGAGGGCCAAGGACAGAGCCTTGCAGTACACCAGGGTTAGAGGTGAATCCATCAATAATGATAAACTGTTGCTAGTTGGATAGGTAGGACTGAAACCAGGAGAGGCTAAGGTGTGGGGAGAGGCGATTGAGGAGCATGGTGTGGGAAACTGTTAAATGCAGCAGAGAGGTCCAAGAGTACAAGGATGCTGATGCAGCCAGAATCAGCAGCGATAAGAAGCTCGTTTGTGATCGTCACTAAAACAGTGTCTGTGTTGTAATGAGCCTTGAAGCCAGATTGAAGGGGCTCATAGAGCTCATGGTTGGACATATATTGTTGTAGTTGTGCGGCAACTGCTCTTTCCAGGGTCCAGACCAGGCTTCTTAAGGATAGGAGTGACTGAAGCAGTTTTGAGAATGGTTGGTACTGTCCCAGTTTGGTGTGAAGTGTTAATAATGTCCATCATCAAAGGGCAGAGGGTGGGAAAGCAGGCTTTCACTATAACCGTGGGCAAGGGGTCCAGGGAGCAGATGGAAGCTTTGGACTTGACCAACTCACTGAGCAGGGACGCATCCACAGGCGTGAAGGAGGAGAAGCAGCACTGGCGGAGGCATACATCTGGGGCAGCAACATCCTGAGGCTGGGGAGTGCAAGGTGTGCTGGTGACAGGTGCCAGGAGCTGCTGATGGATGCAGTGGGGGGGGGGCACTGACAGGGCGTAGCAGACGGATTATGGTGGCAAATAGCAGCAATAAATGCAAATCTATCTATTCTGTATTTAATTTTATCTGCAGCAATTTAATTTAAATAATTGAAATGTCTGTAAATATTAACTATGTATATAGTGTCTGTTTTGAAGGGTATATTTATTTCTTTATTTTTTGAGGATTGGGTTATATCACTATTGTTATTTTAGTTGTATCTTTCATTATATTATTTTATTTCTCTTTAGTTATCTATTCTTGTGAAATGGAGCACTGCAATGCAACAATTTTCCACAAGGGATTAATAAATGATTCTGATAATTCTGAAACAACACGTATAGGCACATGCCCACTCTCCTATTCAACAGTCCCCATGAAAAATAGATGAAGTTCATGTTGACAGAATCTGTTTTTCCAAATAGGGTCACCGGTGCTATTGTAAGAGGAGATGAGAATAATGAACAGTAGCTGAACTGAATGGGTGCACTGGAATAAAAGGGAAAGAGGTATACTCTACAAACAGATAGAACTAGACAGAGAAGAGGACCATGAAATGAGCCAAAGAGGCAGTGAGACAGTCTTGGAGGGAGACAGGGCTGGAAATGAGCCAATTCGTCTGTGGCCTCAGGTTAGCTTTATTAGCTGCTGTATATGTCAGCAAGAGACACTGGAATGGCTGGAAAGCATTGCACCTTTGGACTGTAGCTGCATGGGTAGCTTTATAAAAAAAAATCATTATTTAAATTTTTTACCTGAGTACCCACAGCAGCATGCAGTAAAACTATACAACCGGTTTCAGTATGAGCAACCTTTGTGACTTAGTGTGAACTCTGTTGTGCTACTAGGTGGAGAGAGATATACATCCCTCCAAAAGTATCCCTTCAAACAGAAATCTAACTCTGCTATCTTATCAGTGCTAAACAGGTTTGTAAAAAAACTTGTACAGACATTCAGTAATAGAGTTAAAAGATGAGGGAAAAAAAGGTCTGAGTGACTTAATTCAAAAAGCAGAATGTAGCAGCAACAGCTCATGAGTGTTGTCTCTAAGAGAAAGTAGGATAAAATACCTGAGTGCTGGGCATTATCTCTTACTAGTCCCTAGGAGATCACCCTGGAATTTCCTCAATAAGGTCAACAGAGGCAGAGCTTCCAGTCCAAAGCATTCAGTCCAAAGTTAAAATTAAACCTTAATACCCCTGGCCTCAGAAGAGAACATCGGGGTACAGAGGGCCTGGTCTTGCTTTGGCCTTACTTCTACACTGTTGGAGAACAGTCAACTATAACATTACATTAAGACTCAGTCCTACTGTAGACTAGATCTGAAGCCATAAACTGACGTAAACTTTAGAAGTGACAGATTCTGTGGAACAAACATATTCAGAGTTTTCTCCTCATATTATCTGAAAAGCCACAATTATCTCAAACCAGTGCTGAACTATTTTATGTTATTTATAAATTATCAAGTCCTGTAAGAATGTTTCAAATTACTGTAATACACACAAGTTGTGCCTTTAGGCTTTTCCTCAGTTAGCTCACATTCCAACACATAAGCTGGTCACGTATAATGCAAAGACGAGTGAGGGGAGCTGGAAAACGTATTTTTGCAGATGTCTGAAATCTCATGGGCAAGTATTTAGCTTGAGCTAAGTTCTAAAATAACCCTAGGTGAAAAGCAACCTGCCTGTGCAATGGTCTCCACGGTCTGTGTTGCTATGTTTCTAATACATACTCTCACAGGCATCACACTTCTGTATCTTTGTGTATCAGAGTGTATCTCATGTGGACTTTTTAGGAAGAAACTGTAGAAACAGACAGAAACTGCAGACGATGCCATCTGTACACTCAGTTGGGAAAGTGTCACACTGCTGCCCCTTTCTCTGAACTGATACTTTGGGCATTAGCATTTCAGTCAGGTAACCGGGTGTAATGCCATTTACTGGCATCACACATAACTGACCATCTCTGGCTACGGACTAAAAAAATACAGCCTAAAAGATATCTCTGACAAGGAGTAAGTAAGGACTTTAATACACAAGTCTATCACAAGGGAAAAAAAACTTTGCAGTGGAACAGCACTAGTATGAGACCTGTGGCCCTCATCTGGCAGTTTGCTACCTGCATTCATTGCAGTCCTTGCCAGGAAAATCACTACTAAAAACATCTCCTGAAGCCTCTTTCTGCCAGATGATCAAGTGTTTCCTCTTAAAAAGTAGTCATCAGTTTGAAATGTGCAGTTATAACAATCAATATGTGCTTTTGAAATGTCAGCCAGTAACAATTAAATTTACTGATAAAAGGTCAAGCCTGTCTCAAATGTGAACACATGAACAATTAATATATATTGATACAACTGTTCCTTTTACAGGACATTGTTAAGTACATGGGGATCCTTGTCTCTAATCATGTGAAGTGCAAAAGCTGCTGTCAAGTTTACTCTGAGGTGTTTGAAGCCCCTTTTACACAGAGGTTTCACAATATTGGCGTAAAGAAATTGCTGGAATCTGCCACCTTTGAGTCGTTTACACAGAACCATATGAAGGCGGCTTAATGCCGCCCCAGTGTATGGTTTTATACGGCATGCTGGCATCACGGCATCAGAGCCATAAGCCTGCCTCAGCAGCCTCGTTGTCAGTCAGCATCTATTTCACTATTCCAGCTCCCCCTTTTATATAGATGTCAATCTGTGTCTGTGACTACCTCCTGTGCCAGCTTCAAAGTGGGGATATACAGACCCCCCCATTCCGCCTCTGTGCCTTTTGTACAGAACAGTGAGGTGGAATAACGGCACAATACTCCCGCCCTGAATAGGCTGTGTACAAGAGATTTGAGTTGATCCTTGGTAAGTATGTGAGGAACAGCAGCAGGGTGATAGTTAAAGAGAGACCATCACACACCTGGAGTATTGCTACATGTCGGACAATATTTGCTTTCCCTGAAGTGTCTTCCAGCAAAACACTGAACAAGCTCCAGGGCTGTTAGTCTATAGCTAATCCTGAAGACAAATACAACCCCCCACCCCCCTTATGTTATTAAGCGTTACATTTATTTATTTTGAAAAAGGTCAAGCATTTCACCGGTTTGCAGTGTACTCCTAAGACTGTGGTTTTGGTACACAACAGAACAAACCTCACTGTGGCTTTCTGTATTTGACTTGGGTATCATTAAAAGCCAGACCAGAAAACTTGAGGGTTCTAAAGGGTTCAATATGAGAACAATATGTTAAGAGCTTTACAGATCAATAAAAGGATCTTAAAATAAATTCTGACAGGTAATCAGGTTGTTGGTTTTAATTGGGTAATAACTCCCAAGCAACTAATCATCAACCAGGACAAATGATAGTGTATTTTAATTCTGAAGTGGACTGAAAATTTGAATTTTCACATCTGCTAGACTTCAGAAGAACAGGGTTAATTAAACAGTCAGTAGTTGAGAGGAGGGTTTTGGGGTTGTTCTGGTTGTTGGTTATCAATTTCATATAACTGCATATTTCAAATTCATGAAATCCACTAATCTTTTAACATGATGGCTGCTGTACACAGCCAGTGTGACAGGTTAATATCTCGGTGCATGTAAGGAGAAAGGGAGGGTAACACAGAGGAGAAAGACTAGAGGAAGTGGTAGAAATGGTTGGATTACTTTAGAAATTAAAGTTAGCAATTCAATGTGATGGAGGAAAGCAACTTTCAACAACTTCTGCAGTTTATATGTAAGACTTTATCTAGCTGGGTGAATTCAAAACAAACCCAGTGATACTGCAAATGATGCAAAATAAGCAGGAGTAACAGGGACTAGGAAACAGAAAAAGAACACCAGCCAGCAAAGAAGATTCACTGAGACAAGTCCATGGCAGTGAACTCATCTTTAAGATGAGGATAATGCCAGTGTATACTGTGAGTCTTAACAAAATGCTGAACTGATTTTTGATGGTGCTGCATAGGGAAACCATTTCCAATTCACTCAGCCTCATTTTTCATAAAGTTTAGCAATGAGGTGGGCAAATTTTGTTGTCTGAAAATCAATTGTACTATGAAAGTCTTAGCATCTTAAGACCTGTAGTTTCCACTTTGTGGAGGGTGTTCCACTTTGAAGTGCTTGTTATTGCAAAGACTGTTTACTGAAGTGGTAAATAAAATTTCATGAGCACTAAATTTCAGATTTATTAATCCAATATGGGTGATGGCTGATGGTTAAAACATTAATATTAATGACATTCAGCCTAAGCTATGCTGGTGACAGAGCCCAGACTGCTGTCATATTCTGCCAAAACTATTGATGAATTAAATGCTACAGCTATAAAATCACTACATAAACAAAGCTTAGTGTTCTGCACCACAGTAGTGGCACAATTCAAAGTGGAAATGCAGTGATAATCCCCCTAAGATGTATTCATCTGAAACTCCTGCAGATTGTGTGAACATGAGGATGAAATCAGGCAGCATTCCTGTTTCACAGTATTGAAACCTGAGAGCTCAGCAGCATCATGTGAAGAATCATGTAGTACCACCAGCTGCTTCACAAGCACAGAGGTGGCTGTGAGCTCTAAAACCGAAAGCCTGGGCTTCATGCTGCATAAGGTTTAGGATTACCAACAGAAAGTGTGTTGGAGGGATAACAGCAAAATACACTCACTGTATCTTAAAAGGAGGAGGGAATTGTATAGACATAAATCTTGTCTACTGCAAAAGGCCTCATGAATTCAACTGTAAATTTACTTTTATGTTCAAGTTATAAATATTTCAAAAAATAAAACAGGCAGTTTTTGCTGGGAGAGATTATGAATCTAGGCTTTCCTCCAATTGTTGCCCAAGGTCAGGACTTTGAGTTCCTCTTTCTCTTTCTTAACTCCATGGCACATCAAATGGTAGTAGTTTTATTCGTCTAAATGTTTTATTCCCATGTTATTCCAAACTGCTGTGTGCAGCCATTCTGAAAGTGTTTTTGTGACAGTATCCATCTTTGGAATTGAAGGACACATTCACCAGGACTCTTCTCTCATTGGATGTTAGATACCCATGCATCAAGGTTCTTTTATCATTTGTGCCTTGGACAACCTCCAGTGAGTGACTCACCCCTGTAAGAGCCTTACTGTTTTACTATTAACAGTTTAGTAGTTTTCCTGTCATTATGTTGGAATGCTCTTTTAAGGATGCCGCTGGTGGCATCACAGTGGCGTAACTGGCAGAGGAGCAACACACTTAGAACTTTGTTTTACTTTTTGAGTAAAGTTTTGGAAAACTGAGTTACTGCCTCAGTTGTATCGTAAACTGTAATTCAAACATTAGTCAGTCTATTGAGTCCAAGGCACCATGGCTGTTAATTGACAACATTCAAGAATAACAGCGCCATTATTTTGATGCACAATACAAAGAATCCAAAAGCTGAAATACTGGAAATATAGTAGATGGCAGAAACTTCAGCTCAAAGTGCTTTAACACAAACATGGTGATCTAGAACTGTGGTTCTTTCATCAAGTATTAGGAACCTTCAGGGGAAAACACAAGATGAATGCTTGCTTTGTGAAGCCACTGAGACACACCAATTAAAAGTAGCAAACAATGTCAACATGACCCACTTTCCTGTCTCTTCTGGTGCCCATGTTGTCAGCCACCACACTCAGCAAGGCAGAAATCACAACACACACTCCACATCCCTCTTCCTGAAGTATTAGTCAACATAGTGCTGTGCCCTTTGTCCCCCAGGTATGTTGGCATCCCACCATCATACTGATGATTCTTTGTCAAATCCAGCTGCTTTGATCAGGACTAGTCTGCACACTGACATTTGTACGGGAATGAAATATTATAAAATAAATTAATAAATAAACATTTAATTATCTTGAAAATATTGGCCATCCTGTTGTCTTTTTTTGTCTTAAAATACCACAGTTGTTAAGATTCAGGCTGATATGTTTTCATTTTTACCTCAATAGAGCCTAGCTGACCTGGACCTCTTAGGAATGCAGGTCAAACAACAAGTCAAACGCTTGCATCTCAAATATCAAGTCTAGCCATGTTCATAAACATGCAAACCTGTGTGTTTAGCTTCCAGAAAACCTGGTACAGTCTGCTTGGCAATTAATAGGAATCTCTGAAGGTTTAACTGTGTCCATCTGGTAGCAAAGCAAGGAGCACCTTGCAAATTCATTTATCCCATCTTTAAAGTTCATTTTATAGACCCTCTCAGAGACCCTCTCTGTGGTCTTTCTGAGCACAGAACACTTATTCCAAATTAAACTCATTCAGGACCCTGACCACTCTCTCTCTCTCTCTCTCTCTCTCTCTCTCTCTCTCAATTCAATTCAATTCAGTTTGGCTTTATTGGCATGGCGTTTTACAAAAAACAAAAACAAAACAAAAAAAACAAGAAAATAAAATAAAATATATACATATACATGTGTATGTATATACATACGCACATACAGAATCCCTACATTAAACTAAGTCTCTTTTTATGACATGCTGTGACAGACTCTCCTGCCACTTCTATCACAGAGCTTTCTTCTCCTAGAAGGATTCGAATCTGTTGATCTTTTGGGATGGAAGCAAAGTTTGGGATTTTTTTGTCTAAATTTGGTGAATTCATTTTCCTTACTTTCTTTATATTTTGGGCAACTTGTGAGAAAATGAATTTCTGTTTCAATTTCACCTGTTTTACAATGCGTACAAATTCTGTTTGATCTTTCAAGCCATTGTCTTTTTTGGCGTCCCTCTCTCTCACTCTCTGTCTCACAAAACCAGCAAAAATATAAATATGTGAAAATATGACAGTCTTGAAGCTAAAGCTTTGTTTTAAGTTGTGTATGACGTGTGCATCAAGGGTGGTGGCTTAATTAAATTGTGATTTTTCCGCACACAGCTACGGAACTGACAAACACGTCATCTAACTTCCCGCTTTGATTCAGTCATGCTTCCTTTATGTGACAATCGATGTGTGGGTGTGACTGTGGGTTTACCCATGACCTCATTTAGTTTCACTTTTGACAGCACTCCTTCTTATTTCAGCTAGTGTTGCTGCTTGTTCCTGGACATTCCAGTGTGTGAGGTGCTTTTTTTCGTTGGGGGACTTGTTGAAAACTGCAGTGGGGAAAATCCACTGTACTGACCAACATACAAGCTGGTCTGATATGTGGCTCCAGAATTAGATATGCTTCTCACCTTGACAAAAAAGACCGTGAGGGCTAATCTCCCAATAAATCATATATATTTAAGATGGTCTGTGTCGGAGTTTCCCTTTGCTCTGCGCAGCAAGTTAACAGATTATCTTTGTTATAGGCGAAATGTGCTATATCCTGTGCAAACATTATTATTACTGCCTAAACACAAAGACTGGTCACAGAACACCATAGTAAATTCATAAACTGTTGTGATAGGATGTCTCATGACCCTGTGACATAAAGCATCACAGCCTGAAAGGGCTGAGAAACATGATGGCTCTGTGTAGTTACTCTGTGTAGATACCTGATGTCTTATTGTAGTATGCATCTTCTGGATACTAAACTCTCTGACTGCTAATGGAGGATGTGAAGATGGAAAGAAAACAACATTATGTAACATTTTACCTTAGAATAACAGCTTCAAAATCATTGTGATGGTACCTGACTTAGTGATAAGGAGAATGGTGCCTCTTTTATTCCCACTCTGTACCCAGAATACCTGTTCCTGCACTATGTAACTAGGTTCTCCTGCAAAACTATGCATCTTTGCCTAGTTATAAGAAGCCAGCATGGTAATTCTTTCTATAATTTATCAGCACCATTAATGAATTACATAGCTCATTGGTGCAGCTGCATGCTAGTTTGTTATCTCTTTTATATCTAACCTAGTTCATAATCAGTATAACTAAATTCCAGACATTGTGTGTGTGTGTGTGTGTATCATGATTATCAACAGACTATTGTGTTCTCCACTGTGTAATAATGATGTGGACTGTAACATTGGTGGAGGCAACCAGTCAGTGTAAAACTAGTCCAAGCATCTACATTTTAGCCCACAGCTACTGTGGGTTCAAATGTTTTCAGTCAATCAGATTAGCTAAATGTTGACTTGACATGAGTGGACAGCATGATTGCTGGTTTGTACTAAGATAATGATTCTGTGTTAACTGCCTGAGCAATTGACACAACGGGCTTTGTTTCATGTACATGAGCGGATACACTACTTCAGGTAGCCTTAACCGCCTGGGTCCGACACCCAACAGAATCTGCCAGGATCCCCTAATCACTACAGAGGCCACTGCTGCCACTGCTCAGTAAAAGTTAAAGTAACTGTAAAAAGTAACTTGTGATAATCCTACAACATGCTCTCTAATGCAAATTAGATGTACTACCCCTTCTGCAGACTTAGTACCGTGGCCACATTTTACCATCAACATTTATTTTCAAAATTTCTGGTGATATCATCGTGACATCTCAAGCTCTCTCTGTTTTTAAGATGTCATTGCTGCTGAAGGATAAAACCTTAAAAACTCACAGTTTTAAAATGATTAAACCACTAGCTCGTTGGAGTTTGACTTTCTATAGAGGAACCTTGTAAACCTTTGACCCACTTCACATAACAAGTGGAAATTATTTGACATGTCTGAACAGTGGAAGGGGTTACATGGAAGCTTTCTGAATAATAAATTAAACTACAGCCATCTGACACAACGATTTAGGTGGAGCTTCAAACAGAAAGTGACCTTTGAGAAATCAGCTATTGGTCTCATATATCCACCCACCATCCCTCCCTGCCATAGACCCCCACTAAGGTATTTTTCCCTCCAGAAAAGACAAGCCTTTGTACATGTCAGGGCAGATGGAGACTCCATGTCCCCCTTAGCAAAAGCAACTTAAAGAGCAACTGCATACCACATTCCATGTCTGGTTATGCCGGTTATCAGGGGACGAGGATACACCTAATGTGTGTATTATCCACAACCTAAAGCAATTGGCACTTAGGGCCATTTCATATCACATATATGGAACATACTTAGAGCGTGGCTGTAATTAAAATCTGTGCTCAATAAGAATCAAAGCTTGACACCAAAGGACTTCTATGCTATTGCAATAATGTTGCACGAACCACCATAATACTACAAATCCCACAATGCACTGCCTGTGTGTCAGCATGTCAATCACGGGCCAGAAAAGCGTGCCCCACTTGTTCATCAGCAGTCTTATGTTATTACACACTGCTTGTGTCAACTTTCAACTATCCTTCTCCCCAAAAAATGGCTAAATGAAAAGTGGACTTTGAAAACAGGGGTTTTCAAGACAGGTGGGAGGCACAGTATATGTTCGCGGATGTAAAGGGCAAAGCTGTGTGTCTTCTGTACGGAGACAGTGTATGACACTATGACACAAAGCACCACGACAAGCATCTGGACACAACACAAAGGCTACAGAAGGGAGAAGAGTTAAGAAGAAGTCTGGTTTCACAGCAGGCTATGTTCACTGTAGAAAATGTTTTCGGGAAAAACTGCAGATAAAGCCATAAGGATTAATGAAACTGGTTTTATTTCTTTTATTTTGATTTCTTTATTATTTTTATTTCATTTATTTCATAATTAATGTTGTTTTATAGGCAATAATCTATAGGCCTTCTTAGTTCCAGGTTCAATATGTGCAAAAAGGTTGTTTCAATAAGTTTTCAATAAACGTTGAACTCGTCCGGCCCCTGTAGCAATTTTTTTAATTTCGGCCCACTATGTATTTGAGTTTGACACCCCTGATCTAGGACAACTGAAAATAACTTCATCTGTGATGAATTTGAATTTGCACAAATTGACTTTTGGCCTGTGATACCAGTAACACAAGAAAGAGGGAAAACTCCAAAACAAATCTAGCTTGCAACAGAAAGCCAAAGCCCTGCCTCCCCTCGACTTAGTTTCTGGCCACTAGCTTACAGTTATACCTGTGTTTGTCAATAATCTTTCTGAAAGGCAAAAACATGCCCAGTTTTAGTTAAAAATGTGCCTCTAAGTATAATCTTAGCACCTTGCAGTTTTAATCAAGGTGAAGCACAGGAAACTGCAATGTTATTTCAGAACACAAGAATATGAAAGAAAAATGCAGTCTGGCTAAGATTAGTGGAAATAAAGGGACTCACAGACTTCAGATCTCTGTTAAGGAATACTGATTGTCCTAGTGGGTGCTCAGACCAAAAACAATGCAATGGTCGGATATGACAGGATTTAATTCAAGAACAGTAGTACAGTGACAGTTAAATTTCACAGTCACAAGGTAAACAGTAAACATTATGCTGTTATTCTAATCAGGAATGTGTGCTTGCACATGTTTGATTGGTCCTTTCATTGCTTTGCCAAATGACATTAGGCTGCATTTTGTTGAAAAGCGGATCCCTGGTCAATTCTCCAGAGAACCCTGTGTTCATCCCCACTGTGTCAACAGAGGGGCATGTGAATGAGGGGGCTGCATTTTTGTGTCAAAGGTAGTTAGGTATTTGAGCCTCCTTCCCATCTTAATGGGCAAACCTACATGAACATGTCAGTACAGGTATAACAGCCCCATGGCCAGTGCTTTAATATACACTCTTAGGTGTGTTCAAAAGCATTTTACGGCAAGCTCTGAAACTCTCGTTACCTATAAGGAATACTCGGACTATACTATAAGGAATCACTCATCCAGAGACAAACCAGATAGCAGTAAGTGATGGAGATGGAACCCCTGGCTGTGTCACATATCAACCTCCAATCACATCCCTTCCACCTAAGCTTCCATCAAACTTACACTCAGCCATCAGTTAGACAGTCTGCCTGTCCTCCATTCACTCTGACAAAGAGCAGTTGTATGAACAGTAAGAGGTGGCCAATGACACTGGGAGAAAAAAAGAACATTTATTTTGACTTATCCTGTTTAAGTGACACAAGACAATGTCAGTGTGGTGCCAGTGCTGGTGATAGCCTGGTAAGTGAACTCTTTCAAAGCCCAGCCCTCGTCAGCCTTATCAGCCTGAGAAATTATACACTAAAACACTGATTCCCAAAGTACTGCTTCACAACCCTAAGTAACCTGATAGCAATGACCACATTTTCACTTCAAGGGTATGAGAAGAGGAGGGGCAGGGAGTCGGCTTTGTAAACAGTAATTGGCCAGAAAGCAAGCGGAAGGTAAACCCACCTGCATTCAACATTTGAAGCTAACGTAGCTCTTCATGAATTCATGGCTATAGATTTCTGGTTTATTCACTTACACCACTCAACAACTTTTCTTTTTTATTCGGGGGAAAGCCATCGAAACTAATGATGGATTTTCCACAGTTTAAGGTACAATTTATTCAGTCCCCGTGTACCAAACGTAAAAAGACTTGAATTTGCCCATAGCCTCAGTAGATCAGCGTTACACACTCAAAACAAGAGTTTTTAGTTATTCAGTTGTCAGGTGCTTTAGCCTGTAGGCATGTATACTGAAGCAAACCCACATACATGTTACTAGTAAAAACACAAACAAGAAATGTATGAAATGGCTACGGTGTCGACCGCCTTTGTAAAAACCACACAAGTAGAACGCATCGTCTGTACAGAGAGGTACTCCTATTACATCATTAACAAAGCTTACCTTGGGAAAGCGTCCCGGCTATCACGAAAGCCAGCAGCTGGAAAGAAGTAGAAGCCATCCTTATAAAGTAGCTTTCAGTGGTTGTGGATATCTCTGGTGAGCTTCAAGAAATGAGGAGTTTAAGTCGGTCTGAGCTGTACAAGTAGGCTGTAGCCCGCGAATATGTCACTCTTGTTTGGGAGAGCTATGGAAAGTCCGAAAAATACCCACGTAGCTTACGTCTCTCTGTGAGTGCACAGGTGACACAGAGCAGAGCGCGATGATAGCAAGGGGAGGACGTTCGGGGCTTTTGCTTGCTGTCGGAAATATGGACCCTCCCATATCTACTCGTGACGGTCAGCAAACTGAGGGAAAAGCTACATTTCAAAGTGGAACTACATCTTTCTTCCGTTTCAGAATAGCCTCATGTGTGGAACAGTCTGATATTACGGTGCGGAAGAGTAGAGCTTTGAGGCATTCACGGAATAATAAAAAACATGTAAAGTTCAGTATGACAACTTTTGTGGACAGTAAGTAAGAGTCTCAATATTAACTAATGACTTGACAAAGTAAACTGGCTTAAGTAATAGCTACGTTACGTATGCTATGGACAAGCTGAGTCAAATCAACTTAAGCGTATTTATTATTAATAAAGTCCATTTCCAAAACAGATGGCTTGTGGTTTTGTACGATCTCTGTGCCGTGATTGACGCGGAAATGCAATGCTTGGTGTATTCAATGAAACATCCAATAGGGTACAGATATTGTGTATTTTATCTCTTCAGTTGCTCTGTAACTCTACAGACTTCCGAGCAGTACGTATTACCGGTATGACGCGCTTTTTTTTATACCTAAAACACCTGAACACAGACTTTGTGCTTAAGGCTTGGGAAAATCCACAAAAAAGTTTAAAGCCGAAGGCACCATTTTTGCAAAGTCATACCTCTTTTTTCGTTCCACCTTAAATGTTAGTTCTCTAGGCATGGGAGTGGCGTCGTCTCATATGACCAAGTAGGGCTACATCACAACCGCGTGGCCAGTTCGCATGGCGCAGGCAATTTTCTTTGCCTTCTGAAATTATTATAGACTTCCAATGTAAACCAGCCACATCTGATACCGGAGGAATGTCAACTTTGCCAAAAAATAAATAAATAAATAAAATAAAATAAAATAAAAAAAATACCGTAAATTCACGGGAAATAACAATCTCATAAAAATACAGTTCACAGCTGTAATTTTTTTTGTAATTTTACCTGAGATTTTGCATACACACACACACACATATGTATGTATGTATATATATATATATATATATATATATATATATATATATATATATATATATATATATATATATATATATAGCTTTTTAATGTTTAATGAATCACGTTTACAAGTGTTAAAACAATGAAATGACCTATAAATCTTGTCAAACACTTATAATACAAATAATAAGGCTTAAAATTGCCTTTGTTGTTATTAGCATATCAAAAAAAAAACTGTTGAAAAACATTTGGTTTAGATTGCTATCTTCAGATAATTTTAGCTCATATCAAATATAAATTAAATTAAATTAAGTTTTTACATGTGATTTTATATAGATCTCTTCTATATTAACAGACCTTTAAAGTATGCCCACCAAAAAAATGAATGGGTTTATCTTTTAAAAAACATTCCAAGACTAAACTAAAACATCCTCCACCTCCCGATCCTTGCAATAAACCCACCTACAAATGTTGCCTCCAGACACAGCCATCCCATATGCAGCAACTTCTGTATTATCTGTATATGCTTTTTTTAATGTGTGGTGGATGTTCTTCCTTCGCCGATTAAAAAAAAAAATTAAACAAAGATTGCTGATTATAATGAAAACAAAATGATGTTTATTTTAGATTATGTCACATATAAAAGGAGTTTTACATGTAACTTTAAGATAAGATAAGATAATCCTTTATTAGTCCCACAATGGGGAAATTTACATTACATTTTACATTACATTCATGTCTTGCATATTTTATAAATCTTTAATGTAAAAAAGTATGCTCACCTGTAAAATTAATGGATTTACTCATTAAAAAAAATCCAAACATGGTTATTAAAACAATAATTATTACTATAATTATAACAATAGATAGTAAATTTTGGATAATATCAAGTATACATACAATGTTTACAGGTAATATCGCATTAACTTGTGTATTTACTGGATATCCGTGTTTTAAAAAACGGATCTACACTTTAACATTAAAATATTACCTTTTGCATCAATCTTGCTTAAAAAACTTGAAATAGTATACAATTTATTGCAACTTCACTAAGTAAGGCAAGGCCCCCTGGTGCCACAGGCCTCCAACTATTGGTCGCTTGTGGACAAACCAAATATGTTTCAATCAAGGTACAGTTTACATCAGGTGCAGCCAGGGTTCACAGTGAACTACACAGAAATTGTTGTCCATGAAGTGGTTCATTCTGATAATACTTCACATACACTCAAACTCAAGAATACACTGGGCAACAAAATTCAATGAGTCACACTGTTCCTTGCAACATCTTCAGTAAAAAAAATAAACATTAAACATACATTCTCTCATGCATTACACTCCAACACTCGGTCACACCCAATTAAAAAAATATAATATACCCACATACTTAAGAATAAAAAACATGGGCCACCACATTGCCAGGAGAGTGAAAAGAGGTGAAATATGAAGGATGATCTATAAGGGCTTTACTTCTTCTACAATAACAAACTGATCTAAACTGACAAACAACTTCTTTTGGGAAATTAATACTATAGTGTTGGTGCACAGATGTAAAACATGAGCTATCAGGAAGAGGAGATCAAATAACTTAGGTCAACTTAGAAGAGAAAACCACAGGAGATAACTGATCTCAATTCTTAGAATAAAAACGTGCTACACGTCATGATGTCAGTGAAGTTTTGAACCACTCAGGATAAAGTGCTGTCATCACAGAGGTGACTCCAAGTTGTTGCCGCCGGAGAAAAGCAACTGCAGAAAACTGAGCAGAAAACTACAGGTGCCTTACTCCCACAAGTCATGTGACATGGTGATGCTGCGCATTTCAGCCAATTTTTTTCCAGTGGCCACTCATAGTACTGCAATGAAAAATCCCCCTGGGCCCAAAAAGCCATAGGCCGCCATTGTAAAAGAGACACTTGTAAAACTGCTGACAGGACACCTCCAGCTATAAGCATAAACAATGATCACTCTTTTAATTTACATTTTACATTTTTAAACCATTGCTAGCTTACAGTGGCTGTTCTGTGATGTGTAAAATTAAAGGTAAAACTGAATAAATGATTCAAAGTCAAGCCTTCATTTTCATTTTTTTCATTTTCTTCATTGACATCATTCATTCTTCAAAAATTATTTGTGAAATAGTAGTAATAACTTTATCAGCCATGTCGTAGCTGTATACAGTCTCACACTCTTATATGAGATATTAAAAAATGCCCAAAACAAATTATTTTGATGTTGCCGTTGTCATATGCACAAAAACATCCATTTAAAGCCAGGCTAGTCCCGTTTAGGTTTTCTTATACATCCATGAAATCTGCTAGCATAACACTAATGAACGAGCTTCACCAGGGCCAGGACTCATTTGCTTGTTCTTGTAACCCAAAGGCATGATGGGAGTAACACTACTGCGTGTATTCAGTGGGCCCCATAATGTGGAACTAAACTCAGAAGCCAGAAACTTTTCATGGCAGCATTAGTAGCAAGCAGAGCACATATCCTGACACTGTGCACACCAGCAGCAGGAGTCTTCAATCATGGACTTAAAGGCAGTGCTCAAACACACTGGATAAGGTCTACTCTAACATCAAGCTGGGTTAAAGAGCTAGACCACTACCACACCTGGGCCAGTCTGACCACATGCTCCTGCTTTTAATCTCTGCGTATACCCCCCTCAGGAAAACTGTTCTTACCATCACTACGGCTGTTAAAACTTGGCCTGATGGTGCCTCTCAGCAGCTGCAAGATTGCTTCAGCACGACTAACTGGGATGTTTTTGAACATCCAGACCTGGAGGTGTTCACAGACAGTGTCCTGTGTTACATTAATAACTGCATAGACACTGTCACAGTGGACAAATGCATCCGGGTCTACCCCAACCAGAAGCACTGGATGACCTGGGAGGTCCAGCGGCTGTTGAAGGAGAGGAACATTGCTTTCAAGACACACTCTACAGCACAGCCAAAGCTAACCTAAAGAGAGGCATCAGAGAGGCCAAGTAGGACTGCAGGAGGAGGATCGAGGACCACCTGGACAGCAACAATAGAATCCAGCATCTCACCAAATATAGGACCAACCTCAGAGCTGCTGAAGGTGATGGCTCCTCTTTGTCCGCTTCGAGGTGGAGCCACCAGAGGCAGCCACACCCCACCTTACGATCCACAGCAGCTTCACCCTCACTGTAGAGGAGCATGAGGTGAGGAGCACGCTGTGGGCTGTCAACCCGAGGACGGCTGCTGGACCTGACGGTATCTCTGGACACACGCTGAGGGACTGCGCAGACTAGCTGGCTGGAGTCTTTACCAGGATTTTCAACCAGTCACTGTCCCAGTCCACTGTGCTTCCCTGCTTGAAGTCTTCCACCATACCCAGATAGCAAAATTCTTCTGGTCCATATCTGGCCCACACCTGACATGTTCAACCCACATACTGTATGGAATGATGGCACTTGGCCGCTCCACTCCTGTTTGCCAGAAGTGGGCCATAACCAAACCATAGCAATTCCAGATGTCAACCATAAACTGACCAGCACTCACCCAAATGTGGGCTACTGTACATTTTTATTCTGGCCAACACTTTTCATCTGGCCCACATACCACATGGAATGATGGCACTAGGGTGGTTCTCACTTATTTGCCATAACTCGGCCACTCGGCCAGAACTGGGCCACAACCAAACCAACACACTGCCAGATGTCAGCCAAGAAGAGACCCAATAAACCAGCACTCACCCAAATGTGGGCCATTGTGCATTTTTATTCTGGCCCACCTACCACATAACTTGGGTGGTCCACACTTGTTTCCCAGATATCGAAAATAGTGGTATCAGCGGAAAGTGCAAATTACGATGAATCTAGAAATATGTGTATCATATCTGTGTGCTCATTGGACTGTGTTATGACTGATTTATGACACAAATTAAAGCTAACAGGGGGTAATTAGCTTACCTTAGTCGCCGCTGCACGCACTTGTCACCTTGAATAGTATCCTTGTCTCGTGTTACTCTCTATACGCCTCCATTTTAAGTCTCCCGCCCTCTTCTTATAGTCAGTGCTAATGTAGGCTAACTTTTCCCAGTACAAATAATCCTCATTAAACCCGCCCAATTAAAGAAAAACGTAGCCCAATCGGAAAACGTGTCTTATTTTGAAGGTACGAACAGGAAGCATTATCTTCCCTATGCCAGTGCTATGAAAGTGGTCCTCGCGGGGAGGGGGTCGGGTGTGTGGGGGATGCTGCTGCAGACTGCGCATGCGTTAAACTAACAGGCCTGCTGTAATCCCCTTTGTCACAAATAAGAGGATGCAATATGGTGTAATTAAGAAAAACTATCGTCCTAATTACAGCCTTCCAGTTGTGTGAACACCTGAGAAGATATAAATGAAAAATAAACACAGCAAGTTTTATTCTGTATTTCAGTTTGGGGAAATAAAATTGAATTAAAATTTTATAACCTCAACACTGACCCTTCCCTCACACTTTCACTTAGTAAAGTCCATTAAGGTGCATCAGTCTTAAAAATACAGACAATACACCAACGGCTAAAAAAAATGCAAAGCAAGTTCCTCACGTGCAAACTCACCTCACCAGTGACACTAATTGAGGTAAAAGAGCCTAAGAGGAACAAGTAGTTTGTAGTTCCTACATTACAGTCAAAGCAGCATTACACTGGTGTAGTGCTGCTCTGGCACCATCTATTGGTCAACGGCTGCTGTTCTGAAGGGGGAAGATTATTTATCTGTCTCATGTAGAGCTCTGTAAATGGAGCATGTCAATGTGAATCCCATCTGACTGAGAGAGAAGCAGTGAAAGTGGAAAATATGTCACTGTGGACATGCAGCTGTTGATTTAGTATAATTTCACTCAAGCAAATTGCTCCTTTTTAAACCCATCTGAACTGGCAGTCATTGGTTTGTGTTTTAATTAGCCATGTTAGCAGCAAATCCCACGAGTTCTTGTACAGACATTCATGGTCTCCAGAGGATGAATTCCTGACTCTAGTGAGGTCAACCTGAGGCTCTGGTTTCAAGTTAGATTTGGACAATTATCACATGGATACATATATTCATGTATATACACTTATATTCAAGGTCCCCAGAGGATTAATCCAGTGACAATGAATTGGTATAAACTTAAACTACATTTAAGTTCACACTACAGCAACTGAGCCCACAGACTAGATCCAGTAAATCTGGATATTACAGGGGTAAAATATGTTCAATTTGTGTATTAAAGTTTAACCAGCAAAAAATAAACCAAAATGTGTTTATACAGTAGCTAGCTAGCTGGTCAATCAGATATGCTAAATGTGAGCTAGCTAACACCATTTCATTGACAATTTGAGATTTTATATTTTGATTGGAATTTTGTTGTTTATTTTATTCAACATTTTTTGCTGTTCAATGAAAGAATTAAGTTCTACTCACAAATAAATCAAAGGTAAAGGTGTGATTGTTAAAATTTGTATCAACACAATAAACAAAATATTTATATTTGTGTTTGTACATGATACATTTTTTTTGGAGGTTCCCTTTAAACATTTCCTAAGAACAGTTAGCCTGAACTCAGATGAATGACAAGCCTGTGTGTTGTTTTATAATAAGGTGCTGTTTATTTAATCATTTCATTATTCACATCTCATGGTACACTCTCCTATAGTTTTGAATTGTAGTATTTACCATGTGTAATACTGACCTCAGCCTCTTCTCCTGGGCTTCCTGCAGAAAAGAGGCCTTTTGCAAACATGAGCTGAGCTCCCATTTTAACTCCAACACCACCTCTGTCCTTGGGTACATTTGGTAGACGGGGAAATGGACTGTGGATTATAGCAATATGCTAATTTTCCACGCTGTCCTGTTTTCTTTTTTCTTTTTCTTTTCTTTTACCGAGGGACAGAGGGTTTGACGTAGATCGGAGTTGGCTCTACGCTGCCGTCTGGCTCAGTCCTGAAAAACTGTGAAGTGCTTATCTGGCTCTTTATACACACTGAATGTCCGGATTAAGTGCTTGATCACTTTAACTATGACCACAGGGAGTCACGACAGCATCAAGGGCCCCCGCCGTGATACACCAACCCGCTGGATTAAAAGCAGCATCGCCTTTTGAGCAAAGAGGGCCGTGTTTTTGTTCTGGGGGGTTGTTGTTGTTGTTGTTGTTGTTTGACGTGGAATAAAACTGGACTGCAGATATTTAAGAGATCCAAAGTTCCTCATCTTTTCCTGTCAGCATGCCTCTTCAGACTCGCACAAGCATTGAGCAGGAGTGTTGTAGTGGCTGCCCAGACGACACACCATGGCATCAAAAAGAACAAAACAAAAAAAAACAGACCATTAACGATTAACAGCCTCATCTGGACAGCAACGGAAACTCCCTCCAACTAAAAACAGTTACAACCACTTGGTGCAGACTCCCACTGCAACTTCTTTTTTTTTCTTTGTACAACTTTAAGGCAGGAAGTCCCACTTTTATTTTTTTAAATAGGTCTCAGTCTTAAATTCATGCCTCCCTGCACAAGTTTGGATTTTTTATTTTTCTTTTTAAATAGAGGACGGGGAGCCTGGAAGTATTCTAGTGTCCATCAGGCCTGATCCACTGAAACCCAAAGTCAACACAAGTCATCCTAGTGTGTTGTGCTATGCCATGTAGATGAAGGTGTTTATATCGGTCTCATCCCGCTTTATGTACTTGTGATCTATCAGCCACTCGATCTGCTCCTTGATCATCTTCTTCTGTGGTAAAAACATGTTCTTTAGGATCTCCACCAGCTCCGTCTGCAGCTGGGCGTTGTTGATGCGCTTCCTCATCTTCATGATCTGGATTATGGCCTCCTGGACGTGGATTGGGGAGGGAGACAAGAGGAGGTCAGAGAGTGCACGAGTGAAAACAGATACACTGCAAACAAAACCCACAGGTGTCTGTTCAAAGTGGGAAATGGAAGATGAAAACATTTATTCACGGTCGGCGTCTTCAGCCGCCTGCTGCGAGCTCGTCTCCGTACCTGTGTTCTTAATATCCTGAGCTGGACGATGCCCTCGTTCTCCTCCTCTCTCATTCGCTCCGTGGTGAGCTGCAGCCGACCAATCAGGTTAATCTTCCCCCTTTTCTGAACCTTTGAATTTTTTCTGCGAGGTTAAACAGAAAAGAAAAATCAACACGCTTAATAAACAACAACAAGACCACAACAAACCACACTCACCGTCCACTTTATTAGATACACCTGTTCAACTGCTCGTTAACGCAAATATCCAATCAGCCAATCACACGGCAGGAAATAATGCATTTAGGCATGACCCTGAAATATCTCAGTGGCAGCCATGATAAGAGCTGGTCTAAATGTTAAGGAAAAGCTTCAGTGCTTCCTATCCTATCTATAAAGAGGCAAGCTCCATGGTTCAACTCCCAAACCCGTACACTGAAACAAACAGCACGTAGGCTTGAAAGAGTGTGGCGTTCCACCAAACTGGAAGAATCCCACTTAGCTTGGCAGGATAGTGTCAAAAGATATAAAAAGGCCCTCTGTAATGCAAGAAGTGCCTATTACTCATCATTAATAGAAGATAATAAGAACAACCCCAGGTTTCTCTTCAGCACTGTAGCCAGGCTGACAGAGAGTCACAGCTCTATAGATCCACACATCCCTATAACCCTCAGTAGCAATGATTTTATGAACTTTTTTAATGATAAAATCTCTACCATTAGAGGTAAAATTAATCACATCCTGCCTTCAATCAGTACAGATTTATGCCATAACACAGGATCCATAGAGTCAGCTGCAAAACCTAACCTTGACTCCTTTTCTACCATCGACTTAGCCCAGCTCACATCAATTATCTCAGCATCTAAACCTTCAACCTGTCTCTTAGACCCCATCCCAACTAGGCTGCTTAAGGAAGCTCTGCCCTTAATTTGCAGTCCTGTATTAGATATGTTAAATCTGTCCTTGTTAACAGGTTATGTTCCGCAGTCGTATAAAACAGCTGTAATCAAACCTCTTCTAAAAAAGCCCACTCTAGATCCAGATGTATTAACCAACTACAGACCTATATCTAACCTCCCCTTTCTTTCTAAGATCCTGGAGAAAGCAGTTGCAAAACAGTTGTGCGACTTTCTACAGGACAATAGTTTATTTGAGGTTTTTCAGTCAGGATTTAGGTTGTATCACAGCACAGAGACAGCACTTGTAAAAGTTACGAACGACCTTCTGATAGCATCAGACAACGGACTTGTTTCTGTACTTGTCTTGTTAGATCTCAGTGCTGCTTTTGATACAATTGACCATCACATCCTTTTACAGAGACTGGAGCACTTTATTGGCATTAAAGGAACGGCACTAAACTGGTTTAAGTCCTATCTATCTGATAGGCTTCAGTTTGTACATGTTAACAACTACTCCTCCATGTACACAAAAGTTAGACTTGGAGTTCCACAAGGGTCAGTGCTTGGACCAATCCTCTTCACTCTGTATATGCTTCCCTTGGGCAATATTATCAGGAAACACTCCATAAATTTCCATTGTTATGCAGATGATACACAGCTTTATCTGTCAATGGAACCTAATGAAACCAATCATCTAGCCAAACTCCAAGCTTGTCTTAGGGACATTAAAATCTGGATGACAAGCAACTTCTTACTACTAAACTCAGATAAAACTGAAATCATTATAATTGGTCCTGAACACATCAGAAACAAACTTTCTAATGATGTAGCTCCACTAGACGGCATTGCCCTGGCTCCCAGCTCCACTGTAAAGAATCTGGGAGTCACCTTTGATCAGGATTTGTCCTTTAACTTACACATAAAACAAACTTCTAGGACTGCCTTTTTTCATCTGCGTAACATCTCCAAAATTAGACATTTTCTGTCCCAAAAAGATGCAGAAAAACTAGTCCATGCATTTGTTACTTCTAGGCTGGACTACTGTAATTCATTATTATCAGGCTGCCCCAACAAGTCTCTAAAGACTCTGCAGCTGATCCAAAATGCTGCAGCACGATTACTGACAGGAACTAGGAAAAGAGATCATATTTCTCCTGTGTTAGCCTCTCTACATTGGCTCCCAGTCAAATCTAGAGTAGAATTCAAAATCCTCCTCCTCACATACAAAGCCCTTAATGGTCAGGCTCCATCTTACCTTAAAGATCTCATAGTCCCCTACAATCCCACCAGGACTCTGCGCTCCCAAAATGCTGGTTTACTGGTGGTTCCCAGAGTTTCCAAGAGTAGAATGGGAGGCAGAGCCTTCAGTTATCAGGCTCCTCTACTGTGGAACCTTCTCCCAGTTTCGGTCCGGGAGGCAGAAACACCCTCTGTACCTTTAAGAGTCGGCTTAAAACTTTCCTCTTTGATAAAGCTTATAGTTAGGGTTGGCTCAGGCTTGAACCATCCCTTAGTTATGCTGCTATAGGCCTAGACTGCCGGGAGATCTCCCATGATGCACTGAGCTCCTCTCTCTCTCTCTCTCTCTCTCTCTCTCTCTCTCTCTCTCTCTCTCTCTCTCTCTCTCTCTCTCTCTCTCTCTCTCCACCTCTCTCCACTCAATATGGATTCATATCCCATGTTACATGTTACTAACTCAGTATCTCCCCTTTCCTGTAGTATTGTGCTCTTCCGTCTCTCTCTCCTCTTCTGTCTCTTTCTGCAGGTATTTCTTCCTCTGGAGCTGTAGAGTCTGATCTGTGATGACAAGTCCCCTGCTGCTCCTACAACTCCACTCAACACCTGCTGCTAGAATTAGAAATTACTTATACTGCTATTAGTTGTATTGCTGTGTTAGCAGTTAATACTTTAATTATCACTACTATCACTACTACTGTTGTATTACTGGCCTCATCTTACATCTGATATGGAACCTGTGTTATGCTATGTTCTTCTTTCGCTATTCCCTACCCCCTCTCCCTCCTCTCCCCCTCTCTCTCCTTCTTAACCCAACCGGTCGAGGCAGATGGCCGCCCACCCTGAGTCCGGTTCTGCTCGAGGTTTCTGCCTCTTAAAAGGAAGTTTTTCCTTGCCACTGTCGCCTAGTGCTTGCTCTTGGTGGGATTTGTTGGGTCTCTCTCTGTAAATACCTATTTTAAAGAGTATGGTCTAGACCTGCTCTATATGAAAAGTGCCTTGAGATGACTGTTGTTGTGATATGGCGCTATATAAATAAAATTGAATTGAAAATAAATTGAATCTCCTTTAGCAGAGGAGACACTGGACCTTCCTTTACGAAAGGAGAGAATGCCATCCCATAATGCCTTGCAGCAGCAGCGCACACCATCACTCACCACCGTAGTTTCATCGCAGCAGATCCACAAACATGTAGACTCAACTTTCTCAACCTGTATATTCATTTCATGTTATTATATTATTAGTGTTGGGCATGAAACCTTATTGAGTCGTAGTCAGTTGTTGTCGAGTTTGTCCACTCATGGAGAGTGTCTCTGAACACACAACATGTTGAACCTGGATCCATCCTGCCTTGTATCAACAGCTCAGGCTGGCGGTGGTGGTGTAACGGTGTGGGGGATATTTTCTTGGCAAACTTTGGACCCTTTAGCACCAACTGAGCATCGTTTAAACGCCGCAGCTACAGCCAATATGTACCTAATAAAGTGGCTGGTAAGTGTAGAGGCAGATGAAAAGACCACTGCTGTTAAATTCCTAGAGAGAGACATGCTGAACAAACTGGCTTTACTTCCTTACATGAGAGAAAACTCCTGGTTGACGTAGAATAGTGTTCCTTCTGCAAAGTCTTTGGGTGAAGACACCACGGGGTCGTACAACAACACCTGCCGCTTCAGTTTGGGAAACGCCACCAGAGACTGTGAGGACGAAGAAGAGCACGACGGTTCAGAGGAGGAAAAAAAAGAAAAGTCACCTCAATAACAAACAACTGTTTAACTCTGTAACGCGTCTTTTACCCAGAGAGTGCGTCGCAGCTCTGCGTCCGGCAGCTCGGTGGCTAGCTTTAGGTTTTCAAAGCTGATCCTCTCCCTGGGCCTCTGGTTCCAGGCGAACAGCACAGCCAGCTGAAAGGTGGTCACCTCCAGATCATACTGACCCACCTCATTCTTAAAGGTTATCTGAAGAAATAAGAAGCATTACATATTATAGATTCAGTCCGAGAAAGATTAAACAGACATGGCTTCTTTCCAAACTGTTTCGGTGCGGGAGAAATAAAGAAGCCCCTTAAGAGACACTTCTCACTTACATTTCTACACAAATTTAACAAGATTTGATGATGTTGCAGATGTTGCACTCACGATGCCGTTGGACATGAGGTGATGCCAGTGAAGCTTCCTGCCACTGTGGTTCTTCTTATAGAAGTCTTCTACCTCCGGTATCAAATCCTCCAGCTCCGTAGGAAGAGATACGAACACCTTCTCGCTGCTCCTCGACCACGCTCCAGCATTCAGGATCTTTATGTTGACGGAGTCAGCTGCAGCAGGGGTGCAAAGATCAATTAGTTACTGAAAGAACGTCTCACACTTGAACTGACTACAAGTAGTGCTGAATTAAAGCAACAGCTTATTTGCTTTCTTGCTCTCACATCTGTACATATAAATATGAAGCTAACTAATCTGACAACATATCAATTATTTTTTTTAATTAGTTGCTTTGTCCATGTCCTAAAATATTCAGTTTGTAGTGATCTCAAACAGAAAAAAAGAAAATCCCCATATTTAAGAGATGGAATAAGCAAATATTTACTTAGACAATTAATTGTGGCTTTATTATCAATTTATCAACCTATTTTTTCAGCCCTAGTCCAAAGATAAAACATTTTACATCTTTAAAAATGTGCATGTTCCATCTCATTTGTTTAATCTGCACAAAAAACAAAGCGCAAAAAATCTAATATGTGAATTTCCCGCAAAACTATTCCTTTAACAATAAAACAAATCAATAGATTAGTCATTTAATCAAATGGATTAGCTAGTTATTCTGAATTAAAAAACAACTTAGATTATAATTTATGTCATTTTTCAAATAAAACTAACAAATATTTACTGGTTGCAGCTGCTCAAGTGTAATAAAGACTTAGAGTATGTACATTAAATTATGAGTGAGATGCACAAATCACTACATGTCTACAGTTGTACCTCTTACCTGGTAAAGCAAGCTTGTTATGTTTATGCATTTCTTTGAACGACTGGTTGAGGTCCTCTGACACCTTGATGTCTTGAAACATCCTAGCCAGTTTGTTGACGTAGTCAGCTGGCATCCCTACTTCCTGTTAACAAACAGGTTTTTACAGGAGATGAAAACCTGTCTCAAATAATTTGATTTTTATTGGAAAGTAAAGTCCACCCAGTCCTTACCCTGAGCCACTCCACCATGTTCTCCTCTATCTCACTGTCGGCTGAGATGTCCAGGATGAGCCGACGGGTCAGGTGAGCTTTGTGGTAGCGCATGAACACGTCTTTGTTCTGGACGTACTTCAGCACTAACAGCTGATAAAAAAAAGCACAAACATTACTGAAAAGTTCGATCTTTTACCTTCATAAAGACACCCACACAGTTCATGCACCCAAAAGAGGCTACTGAATAGAAAAGGTTGAGACGTACCACTTCCTTGAGCTTGGCCTCAATCTCCTCAGACGTGAGCTTCTTGCTCAGCGGGGTCTTTCTCAAGAGCATGTCACAGTAGTTGGCCAGCAGCTCTGGACATTTGGACTCTGGTTGAATTTTCAGACCCACCCTGTAAACACAGAAGAGTTCAATCAAACATGATTTCCTTTGTCGCTCAAATTAAAAGCTGAATCTCACACAGGAAGCATCTCTTACCCTTTCTGTTTCATAGGAAGTTCTAGTTTAAATATAGTGGCATCGTTCACGACGGCTTTGTACGCCTGAGAAGAGGTTTGAAGAACAGTTAAGAACTAATTCTGACAGACACTGAACTGTTAAACAAGGAGAAACAAGTTGAGCTCACTTTGTCTCTGGCGGTCAGGAAGCGCGGGTCGTCCTGAAACGCCTCTTTCACCAGTCGACTGAAGCGGTTAAACAGGGTGAGCAGCTGCTCCACGTATTTCTCTGAGTCCTGCAACAGAGGCCAGACGGCGTGCAACAGACATATGATGAGTGTGTGTGTTTGTTTGCACTGATAAAGCAGCTTTTACCCAAGAGCCATAACTGCACTTATTGCTGCTTGTCTAATTTTTAGGAGTATGATGTTGCATCGATAGGTTGCTCTCAAATTTTGTTGTAGAGAATAAATGTGCAATGACAATAAAGATATATTCAATTAAAAAAAAAAGCACAATTAAAAAGGTAACTCTGGTGAAGATAAAGAAACAATTCTGGGGAAAGGAAGTCTGATTGAGCAGTTAGTTTAAAGTTTTTTAGTTTATTACTTGGTGTATTTTAACCTTTATTTATCTCATTGAGATGAAAAACCTCCTTTGCATAATCATCCTGACCAAGACAAGATAAAATATATATATGGAGAGAAGTTGAATAGTTTGCTTAAACAGCTAAAAGCACCTGATAAACTGTTAAAAGTGTTACCTTAAAATAACATGAATGAAAGAGCTAAAAGCAGCTGAAAGTAACGAGCAAACAGTTAAAGTAGACAACTGAAATTAAAGGATAATTATAAATGCTGTGGGTGCATCTGACAAAACAGTTGGGAACCACTTGTTTAGATCATCTGACTGCTCGAGTTTCTCGCCCTGTTGCACTTCATTGTCGTAATGTCATCATATTCCCAGATGTCAGCGATGGGAACGATGTTTTCACAGCTGAAAGAAAAGACGAACAAAACCTTGAAAATAACACCCGAGTTGACACACTCACAGAGGTGATTGTCTCTGCTGAGGCCACCATATCAGCCAGGCCTGCGCTCATGATGTGCTCCTCCAGGTCCTTCAGCATGGGCTCGATCCCGCTCGGGACTTTGTCCATGAGGGAGAACATCAGATGAAGTTCTATAAAGGAGGAAAAGAAGCAATGTTATTATCACTGTCTAACTAAAGTAAGAGTCTGAGCTTTGGGGGAGTCCACAGTAAAATAAATAATTACACAGACAAAAACCTGAGTGAGTGTAAAGGTTTCTTTCTATTCTGTAGATTAGATTTAAAAAGAAAGGAAATACAGAGATATCAAATAATAACAAACAACCATTGGCTGCAGTCCTGTATCTAGCTTTAATTTGGCAGCTGCATTTTAAAGCTAACAGAGGGTCGGCTGCTTTAAAATCCATTTCTGTGGATGCTCTTTGTCCACTTGTTCAATCAAACTGTGAGAGCACAAACCTGGACTCTCTCACACACACACTCACAAATGCATTAACAAATAATAATGGGTGGCTAATGCAGAACAGAAAACCAAGCATAAGTCTCAATTATAAAAAACGTTCCTCCGTTTATTCTCAGGGATCATTTATTATTGTATTCAACATCTGACTCATGAAAAATGTCTGGAACAAAAACGTTGCATAAGCTCATTTTAAAGACTCTAAGTGGATTTTAAGTACCTGCGATGTGGGAATCTAGTCGGAGCTGCAATTTGAGTCCAAAGGGAAAGTGGACAGAGGTTTAACAAATGGCAAATATGGCGTGATTCCAGCAGCTGGAGATATAAAACCTCGACACCAGGTGGCGCCGTGTCCCAGCGTCACTGTATTTTCAGGACGAGTGGAGGAAACACACATGAATGTAGAAGGAGGTTTGGTCAGGGCTATTTCCTGGTGCAAACCTGAGCTGGCTGAGCCTTTGGTGGGAGCAGTCCTGCCGTACTCACTCTCTGTCTCATTTCGTTTGATCATGCCTGGACACTCGGCTAAGATGGTTTCCTTGAAGGACGTTACCAGCGCGTTGACGCAACACTCCATTAACTGGGGAGATAAACAGAGGGGGAAACGAAATAAGAATAAAGAAAACAGACACTGTAATTTAAAGGACAAGTGCGTGGGATTTAGTGACATCTAGTGGTGAGAACGCAGATTGCAGCCAACTGAATACCTGTCCCCTCACCCCTCCCTTTCCAAGCGTGTTGGAGAGTCTACGGCAGCCGTCTGGTGACAAAAAGGCACCTACTACCACTTCAATTTGTCTGTCAAGTGAAGACGTTCGTTTATATAGCTATATTTAGATTTTTTATTTAGTCGTTAGTCTGTAAAACTGTAGGTAACAGCTGACATGTACACTAGAAACATGGTGGCCTCCGTGGAGGAGGACCAGCTCCATATGTAGAAACATAACAATGATTAGATTTAGATGATGATACATCAGTAAAAACATACTTTTTCTACCAATAGATCCCTGTAAATGTTACACACTGGTCCTTTAATAAGAACGGCGAAGAAAATAAAATAAGAAAATAAAAAATTATAGGCTTAAAAAGCAAAACTGAAAAGAGCAAAAAGAAATGTGGAGACTGAAGAAGTCGGTGTCTAAAGTTTATAAAACCAAAACAATGAAGCTGCACAGAAACGATGCACAAATCACATATTTTTTTTAAATCAAATGTAGACTTGTTTGCAAAACACTAATGTGTAATACTCACTGCTTGTACAGAGTTACAGTCACGTCTCGTCTCCAGGTATCGCAGTGCACGTTTCTCCTCTTCCCTCAGCTTTGAATCAGCCTGGTGAAAACACACACCGGAGCATGCACATATAATATTTTACATATATATATATAAATATTTATTACATCTATTAATATTAGGCATATCTTTTTGGCTATAAGTCTTAGCTGCATACAGTCAGAGCTTCACAAACATAAACACTGCTTGTTGTTTGTTGGTTTGTGTTTGTGTTTGAGGTGGTAGAACAAACCTTTGTTTTTTGCAAACTTTGCATATTAAAGTTGTTTGCGTATTGTTATTATCATGGGTTGTATAATTCCAGTAGGTTTCAAACAATACCTAATTAATATTCGGTTTTTAGGGTTCCTGAAAGCAAGATTTTATAGTTTTACTGTACAAAGATCCTCAAGAAAAAGGCCTCTTTTGACACTGATCTTCACAAACTAACAACGTCTTATACATGGAGCATTCCAGTTTGACCAAACTGTGACTGTTTCTCAACAGAAAACAAACATTTCTGGCTCATACGGTTTTTAAACAGACACAAGAGTCAGTTTCGTTTGAGTAAGAAAGGTTGCCAAGATCATCAGGTCTCGGGTTTCTGCCTCATGTTGTTAGATGTAACCGTGGGACAGAAGTTAACTTAAGTGAACTGGAGGTGGTTTTCCTTTCAGCTTGAGCAGAGATCAAGCTGAGAGCGGCAAATAGAAACCCCAGGATGTGTGAGAATGGTTTTAACATGGAGCAGAAATCGCCATCACACAAAAATATCAACCCTTTTATATTATCTACAAACCAGCGGCAGACAATTACCATTAAAATGCATTTATGTCTCGTGTTTATGGCACTGTTTCTGGATGGGAACTGAATGAAAAAGACTGTTTATCAGCAGTTTACGATCTATATTCAATCAACAGGCAAAAAAAGTGTCTGTTTTTAAATAAATCTACGACTCACATATTTCATGTAGTTTTGGACCCCGTTTTGCTGGAGGTAGGCAGGTGCCTGAGTTCTGTAGAACCTCTCAGTAGAGTCCATGTACGCCTTCTCAAAGTTGTCCCTGTAGATCTGCAGCTTGTCATCAGGGTTGGAGCACAGGTTCACTGCTCGGAGACAAAGAGACATGAAGAGGTGACTCTGGATTAAGAAAAAAGTATTAAAGGCAACGCAGAGATATCCAGAGAGATGTAAAACCTTAAAGAGATCACAGAAAAACAACCAAAGATCTCAGTGAGGTGCGACAGTTTAAAGATAATCTGTGAGGTGAACACTCGTACCAAATTTGAAAATACTCCCCCCAGGCCCTCCTGAGATATGAGATGAACAGATAGACAGACAACCTGAAAACATGCAACTATCACAGGTGCAGAGGCATAAAAATAATCATATAGGGGTAAGAGTTTAAATTAGATGATAAAGATGATAAATCTACACTGACTGTGATCGCAGCGTACACTCATATACCTGTACGCCTCTCTGTGTTTTAGCTACTGGAACAATAAGACGACCTGTGTCACTGTTTCTCACCGTAGGACTCTCGCACTCCGATGACCAGCTGGGAGTCAAAGGCCTCCCCCAGCCTCTCAGCGTGGACGAGCTTCATGGCGCTGTCTTGTAGCCTGTTTTTAATGTTGGAGAAGATGGACTCGTTCCATGTGTCCAGCATCAGCTGCACAGAGACGACACAGATGTAGCATTACTCTGAGTCAACAACCGCCATCCCAACCTCTTTGACTTCCCCTCTCCTGCTCCTCCTCACCTTGCGGACGATGCTGTCCTCCACGTTGGACTTCTTGTTGCTTCCTTGCTTGCCCATCAGTGTGATCTCCAGCTGGCAGAAAGGCTTGGGCAAGATGTCGCACTGCGTGAAGAACTTCCTCCACTCCACGATGTAGGCCTTCAGCAGCGCCGTGTCATCCTGGTGACTCAACACCCGCTGAGACAGAGGGAGAAACACAGGACAGGGCTCATTAACACCTGCAGAAGGAAACTGACTGACTGATGTGAACCTGTTTATGATGCTGAGAGTTAGAAAACAACAGCAACAACATCAGTTACTTGTTTGCTTTGTTTACAAACTACCAGGCCAGCTGCATATTCATACAGCTTCCTGGGGCTGCACAATTCTGGAAAACATCAGAATCAACCAGGATTTTTTTCAATGTGATTATTGCACTCATTTACCAGATACACAAGGAAACAGAGCAGAAAATATAACAGTGCCTGATAAAGGACAGGCCATATCTTTGGCTAAGTTTTAGGTGATCATGTCTGTCTGCACGAATAATTCATACGTCAATTTATTGTTTCGAACTGTTGTTTTTCTTATGAGTACTTTCACACAAAACGACAAAAAAGCGACAATTTTTCTGAGCTTTGTCACTGCAACTAAAGGCATCACAAGCCACAGAATCATCATCATTTAGAAATGAGATCGCTTGGAGCTCTGAATCGAGGTCAAGATTTTAATACGATTAATTGTGCAGCTCTAAATCTTCCTGTGAGCAATAACCACAACTTCATCCTCTTTGGGGATTGTTGTGAGTTATTTGATGATGACAGTGAACAGTATAAGCGCATGCTGGAGTCGATCTGTCTAAGAATTAATTAAAACACTTAAAATTAAAACTACAAATGGGGAAATGTGAGAACATCATATCAGGGATGCTGGGACAAAAATCTCTGGTTCTGGTCTTACTGCTTGTGCTTGTTTGATGAAATCTAGGATGTCCTCTTTGAGGGCCTGGTGGATCTTAGCTGGACCTTTGTCATCCCACAGGCATACAGCATGGACGTCTCTGTGGAAACAAAGAGGACACACAGTGTTACCTGCCCCTGTTTTGTTTTGCCGGGAGTCAAAGCTAAAAAGCAGAAGCATTAAAGTAAACTCACGAGAACAGGTCAAACCACTGTTGTTTGGTGACGGACTCCTGCCGTAGGAGCTTCAGTACGATAGGACGCATCAGGTCCCATTTATCCTCAAACTGAAGGGAGCCTTTGTTCTGGAAACACACAGGTGGAAAGTGAACTGTACGATTCACACTCTTCATGATCTTTACCACGTGGACGACCGATGTTTGCTACGACCTCTCTTAGCGACCACAGCTAACTTATGTGTTGATTTTTCCTAGCTGCTGTGTTTTTATTTATGTATTTATTTATGCTTATTCTTAATCTTAGAGTTTTTTAATGTTCATTTTTACATTATTGCTGGCGAGAAACAACACTTCTTTTCTCCATATATGCAAATAATAAGTGAAATGACAAATAAAGAAATCTCGAATCTTGAACACTGTTAATTACTCTTTCACATATTACAAACTGATATTTCTCCTGTGCAAAGATACACATGTTCCAAAACTTGGCAGTTTTTGGTTTCTTTAAACCGTATCAAACTCCCTGGGGTCCTTATTTAAACAGCAAGTAACAATGTTAAAAAGCATAATCACAAACAAACAATACAGTAATTCAATAAATTAATTGAGTAAATCTCTGTGTACAGGATTTATATGGTCTGACTGATTAATGTGTTCATCACTCTTCTGACTTGGGTTTGGGATTTGATTAATCCCAGCAAAGCAGCAGCAAATTCTCCAGTTTGAGGAGCTGGATTTGTCAAATGCTTTTTGCTCAATTGATTAAATGATTCATCAATTACCAAAGTAGTTGACAATTGGTTTTCTGTCAGTAATTGTTGCAGCTCTACTGTGGTCACATGTTGTGAAGTCTCTGTACGTTTGCTTTAAGCAGAATTTCCCCAAGTGGCCTGAGAGTAAAGTACATTTGTGTTCGTGGAACATTATCTCAGACTTCTGATTAACTGACTCTGATTCTGTGACGACGCCTCAGGTCGTCTTGGGGTTTGGATCTGGTTCTAACTTGTGTCTCTTTCTTCTGCAGGTCGCTGATTAGTGTGATCTGAACACCTGTGGCACCCAGAGTGCCCCAGGTTACATACAGTCCTGACCCTGCTAATCACACCCTGCTCGTCTCCACAGTCACCTCACGTCTTCAGTTTGGTTTTGTTTTGTTTATTCTTCAGGTTTCACTCACCCACACCCACATCTGTCACTCATACACACCACTGACTTTACTGACTTCCTCACCACATGTTGTGGTTATTAAATTTAGTCTAATTTGTTTTAATTTGGTTGATAAATTCTCCTTTTTTGTGGCCACTTGAACCACATCCCAACAGATTCCTTCTCATAAATCTGACACACATAGATGAGTAACACACTGAATCAATGAGTTGAATAATGTGGAGAAACGAAAGAAATGTAAACGTTTCCATAGAGGCATGATCACTGTGAATAATTTAATGAGAGTAATGTGACTCATATACTACAGTCACTAGGTTTCAACTGAAGCTGCTCTGGAGTTACCCCACACTTTCCTGTAACACTTAATGACACAATGCAGCCGTTTCTTCTATTAAATTTCACGTTTTAAAACAGGTAAAATCTACCTGCTTCTGCCAACCCAGTGTATGTTTTAATGGATGGAGACTGGGGGACAGCCTAGGCTGAACAGTCAGGGACACAGCAAATGTCTCTCACACTCTGTGTGAGCAGTTTGTAACACAAGCTTGACATGACAAAGCTCCCCTCCAGAGCCACAGAGGAACACATTATGCAACTACTTTCACAGGCTGACTGGTTCTCCCATGACGTTAATGAGAAATTTGGTGCAGTTCCCATTTAACACGCTGGATTTTTGCTGAATTTCAAAGTGTAAGGTACGGACAGCAGTCAGCAGGCTGTGGTGCAAGTACACACAACTGATCTAACCAAGACTCAGCATTTAGTAGTAGCAGTATTTATAACAACTTCTTGTTTTAGGGCTGCATGTGAGTAGCTTATGTAGCTGTAAAACTGATGTGACAAACTGCACAATTTGAAATGAAATAGCTGGCTATCAGTGGTTTTATTTATTGTTATTGTTCCCTTGACATTTCTTTTTTTTAATCAGCACACCATGTCTGTTGGATTACTGGTGTTTGGGACGCCAATCATTGCTTATATTTAATATTACAAGGTCATGTTTACTGGGATTTACATGATTTAGACTGGTACCAACAGAAGATTTATGAAATTTAGACAAAAGGTTTTCATGCAAACCATTAAAGGGGAAGAGAAAAGGGACTAAATATTTTAGTTAAAGGAGCTGAACTGCTGGATCAAGTTCCAGATGTGAACATGAACTCGACTGGATGAGACAACAAATCAGGGGTGGGGAAAGCTAAAATGCATGCTTACATGCCTGCTCTGGCACCGCTCTACAGCTGCTATTTCTCATTGTAAAATACCTGTGTTTTGACTACAGTGTCATTTTCTATAAGCTGTAATGTGTGTGAGACTCCTGGCTGCTGGTGTCTCACCTCTCCTCAGCCTCTGCTTGACTATGTGAATTATTACTGAATTAGACGCCGGTGCCATGGGTTCCTGTAAAGCTAAGCTTGGTTTAACGAGATAGCAGCAGAGGATTATGGTTCACTCAATGCACAGAAACTACTCCCGACAGTTGCTTTTGTCAGCCTTTAGCATGTCTTTCCAAGGGGCTGGTCAGCTACAGCCTCCAGAGCCACTGACTGACAGATGATATGAGGTTTGTAGCTAGCGTATACACAGACTTTAATTATATTTCAGCGCAGGTTAAGCAAACGATACGTCTCCAGCTCGTTATCAGCCCCGCTGTCTCTCCGTCTCCGCCGTATCTGCCCCTTTCCTTCACATTTAGCTCTGTTGTAGCTATTCTATTTAGCTAAAAAATCTCTGATATGCACTTAGCTAATATTAGCCAGATGTAACTTAACTGCTCAATGCTGAAGTCAACACTGACAGCGCAGCCGCACACGGGTGCAGTGTGCTGTTCGTTAAGGTTGGAGCTAAACGCCGACATTACAATACACAAGTGACAAGCGCTCCGACGAGCGTTAAAAACAAATAATTGAATTGGAGTGGGTCTTACCTTTAGCAAATTAGACGTCGCCATGTTCCCTCAACTTATCCTCTCGTAAAATCTCGCGAGAACTACACCGCGGCTGAAGATGAGTCTTATCACATCACTGGATGTTTCTAATAGGATTTGAGTTCACTTTAAACAGAAAGTCATCTTAAATAAGAATAATAGAGGCATTTAACATTAAATTACTGTTTTAATTAGCATCTATTATTGTTTTCCCTATATCAATTTTCATAAGTAGGTTGTAGTCTTTTTTCTACACTTGACATTTTTATTGGCACCTTGACAGAATTGACACAATATTTGTAATTGTATAATTAAAAAGACTCATAAATGACATTTTCTTTAGACAATTAATATTTTACAATAAATAAGAAAAACATACAGAAAACATAAATCACAAGCAGACAACATCAACAATCAAAAATTTCCATTTGTTTATTAAAATACTGTATTTCTATCTGTGTCTACAAATTCAAAATTAACCATTTATTTTCTTCCCATAATGATAGCATTTTCTCCATCTTATTTTATGTAGTTGTAATTTCTCTCTTAATGTAAACATATTTATGTCTATGGTTTAACTTTCCTGTATCAAGACTTTATGAATAGACATGATTTTTTAAAACCATAATTTATTTTAAGTTCCAAAGTGACTTTTCACTAAATAAATATGTATGTATGTTTTGTTTTTTTTTCCACTTGCCAAAAATGCCAAAAAATGTGACTAATGGAGCAAGGCTTTCAATGCAGGCCCGCAAACACTTGATGATACTGTTAAGTTGCTAATAGCTGGTTGCACCATGGTTGCTATGGTGTCTGGGTCAGTTACTAGGCAGTTGCTAAGGTGTTCTGGGCTGTTGCTAAGTCAGTAACAGGTGGTTGCTGGGACATTCCAAATGGTTGCTATGGTGCTTCCAAGGTTTAGCTAGGCAGTTGCTGGATTGTTCTGAGTGGTTGCTAGGGCGGTTGCCATGCTAGCTGCTACCACAAGCCTTTGAAATACTGTTAATACAACATACTATTACTACTAATACTACTACTGTCGCTCTGCACTATTACTACTGGTCTGTGTAGCACTATTAGTGGTGGTAACTACCACTGGGCCATTACCCCTTTTACTGCAGTACTACTATCGCTATTTCAACTCTTTACCTCATAGTCTATCTTTGAATGACCTTTAGTCCACATTCAGCACTATCTGGTAAAGGTTAGAGAGTGAGAGTAACAGGCTGCAAGTAAAACTGGAGGTAAGAAAACAATATTTGCACAGTTTCAAGGACAGTTATTTTTTCATACAATCAGTCTGATGTTTGTTATCATTCTTTATCTGTCTGACAGTCTTGGTCAAATCCTTTCTCACACAGACAAGGGGGTTTGAACCTTCAAATAAAAAAAACAAGTGTAGTTTTGATAAATAGTGGTGGTTTCATGGCAGACAGGAAAATCTAAGAAGGTTGAAATATGGAAGTGAAAAATACTAAAAGATTTAGTACAGGTTTCAGGACATATTTGCTGGAAAAATATTTTATCTAATAAACTCTCATCATTAAATCAGTAATTCATTATTATAACAAAGAGTGGAAGAAGGATTTACCTAAGTAGAACCTGCAAAAAGCAGCAAAATATACTCAAGTAATGTAAAGAACAGGTACATATTATTCTGAAAAGTCCATTTCACAGGTTTATGATTATATAATAGGAATTATTATTACCAATGCATTAACATGAAAGTTGCATTTTAATGTTGTAGCTGGTTGATTTCATTTTGAATTAAAGCTGGTTGAATTTAACTACTTTTGTTGACATATTTATCAAGTGTTTTTTAAAAATGTAAAATAACTAGCACTCATATAAATGCAGTAAAGTAAAAAAAAATATAATACTTCCCTCTGAAATGTAGTGGAGTAGAAGTATAGAGTAGCATTACATGTAAATACTCAGGTAAACTACCTCTAAAAACTGTGGTTTAGTATTGTACACGAATAAATGAAATGAGTAATTTCCCTTTTATTCCCCTCAGCGTCAGGTCAAGTTTGACTGCACGGTGCAGACGTCATGGAGCTGCACTTCCACCAATCAGAGTTAGGGAGGCGGGGCTAGACAGTACGGAGCTAGATTGATTTACTCAGAGTGGGAATTTGCACCTCGTGGATGAGAATTTAATGATATTTTCACAATCATGAAAATTAATCGCATTTGGAGAGTTTTCCCACATCTGTCATGACTGAAGAAATACACGTACGTACACATAAAATGTTTTTATTTATTAGTGTAGAGCTTCTGCTTACATCACGTTTTTATTTAGTTGTCGGTAGTATGGGGAAGTTCAGTCAATGACGCTGTCACTCGCGCGGTGGAGAGGATACAGGATACACCAAACTGCATTGGAAAAAGTGACAGTTTAACATTTCTGTAGCTATTGTCGGTAATTCTTTAATGATTAAACGCAATGCAACTCATATTACGACTCATTTAAGGCTACATTTAAATTCGGGATATATTTAATGTGGTAAGTTTTGCTTTTAATAGATAAATATTTCCAAAACGTGCTTAACAATTGGCCTTGAACTGTCAACGCCTGTAATGTAAACAAATCCTGTAAGTGAGATAACTTTAAAGTGCAGTGTGGTCTTTGCCGAATTTGCCACAAACATAATCAACTCTTATGTAAGGCTATAAACAAAAAACAGTTTGTAGGATTCCAAGATTTTGGAGGCAGAGGACAATGGCATCTATAAGGCTCAACGTGGACCATAAATTTAGTGAGAATCTGATTAGGAACCTTATGAGGCACATGACATTCACATGGTACCTGTTCTGCTTGGGTAGTCTGATGAAGATATTAAGTGTAAAAGACTCTCATTCTTGAATTTTGTCCAAGGTTTTGATCTTTCCCTTTTTTTTTTCCTTCTCTTTAGGATTAGATCTCAAAGAAATGGAGGGGCATGCAGAGGAGAGACTGTGTGGGAAATTGAGGGTCGCCTGTGGTTTTTACAATTACAACTTGAGGGATGTCTTCACATGGTGAGCTAAAAGATATGTCCGTGTGTGCTGTAGGCAACCAGTTATAACTTACACATACATTTCTACCCACTTAAATAAAAACCCTGAAAGCCTACCCTCCCTTTCACTCTCCAGGCGTCTGCTGAAGACCGTGGTCATGGGCCAGGTGTTGTCGCTGCTGATCTGTGGGACGGCAGTGAGCTGTCAGTACCTGGCCAACGCCGAGGTGGAGACACCCATGCTGCAGAGTTTCCTCAACTACGCCCTGCTGCTGCTCGTCTACACGACCATCCTCGCCACGCGCAAAGGTCAGGACACCTAATTAATGTTAAGTAATTTGTTGTAAATGTCAATGTCATAGTGGATTATTGGAAATATTACAATAATATAAACAATAAAGATATTGTTCAAAAGTAGATTTTTGAAGAAATCTGTTTTTTCTTAAGGATAGACCAAAATGAAAATATTTCTCTTGCAGTCCCGCTCCCACAGGTAAACCTGTCTATATCTGTTTCTGCAGGTGAAAGAAACATTGTACAAATTCTAAAAACAAAATGGTGGAAGTATTTGGTGATGAGTCTGGCAGACGTGGAGGCAAACTACACAGTTGTGAAGGCCTACCAGTTTACCACCCTGACAAGCATCCAGGTGAGAGAAAACTGGACTCACAGTGACTTTGTTATAGGAATGCTTAAAGTACGTTTTTGCTATCGCTACGTAGCCAACGTTAGCATTAACAGTTATTTAGTTACCAAGAGCTTCAACCATTGTTGTGTTTTCTTGGTGCTGCCTAGAAGGCATCTTCACCCTTTCACGTTGGACTGAGGGTCCAAGACTGGAGTGATATCACGAGATGGGGCGGGCCAGGGCTAGCTGGTTAGCATGCTAACTTCAGTAGAAGTGATAGAAAAGCAAAACAAGAGTTACAATTTGCTGTTGTTGTTTGTTGCTGAACTCTCAACTGTTATTCTAGACTCATGAGTAAACAGCCATTAATTCTAACATTACAGTGACTCACAATCGCAAAGTGGTATAATGAGAAGTTGGGGGCTAGCTTGTTAGCATGCTAACTTCAGTAGAAGAAAAGAAGTGATAGAAATAGAAGCAAAACATTGGCATTACTTTCCATTGCTAGAGACAACTCTCTGCGAGTAGAAGAATGAAGTTTGATGCAGAACTCGCAACGTTTTTTCTACACTGGTTAGTAAACAGCTGCTAATGCTAACGTTAGCCATGTAGCAAAAGCAAAAATGTACATAGAGCACCTTTAAAGTGACTATACTCAATATTTTTATATTTAGGAATCACAACTACTTCCCCTCAGATTGTTTTAGGGCTCATGGAGTTAGTTCATTGCTTTGGTTTTCAGGACCACAACTTTACTGTTTTGATTGACTTCCACAGCTCTCACCAACTCGTTTCTAGCTGCAGCAGGCAGCACCAAACTGCAGGCAGACCAAGTTAAAAACAACTAGCTGGTGATCATAGTGAAACACCTTTAATCACTGTGTACAGTTTATGGATGACATCAATATCATGACACTGCTAAAAATAACTTTTCCAAAATCTGTTTATCATGATATTACAAAACCAAAAATGTTCCACGTTATGTTTTCTTCCTACCCTGGACTCATCATTGTGTCGTTGCCACTGTGTGTTTCAGCTGCTCGACTGCTTTGTGATCCCAGTGCTGATGCTGCTCTCCTGGTTCTTCCTGAAGACTCGCTACCGGCTGGTTCACTTTTTAGCCGTCATGGTGTGTTTGCTGGGGGTCGGGGCCATGGTGGGGGCCGACATTCTGGCCGGGAGAGACCAGGGATCCAGTAAGAACGTTTTCTCATCATTTATATCTGTAAAGAAGGAGTTGTAAACTTTGGGAATATATGAGAGTTAATGTGAATTTATGGGAATTAACATTAATGGAGATTAATTGGAAATGCGCAAAATTGGAGGTCAGCTCATAACAGGGAACTTAAATGTAGTTGGGAAAAAAAACTATCTTGCAGCATAATCTTGGTTAAAACATCCTAATTTAATGCAGATTAAGTTGAATTTCTACCCTGCACTGTGCATTTCTCCATTAAAGCTTGAAGGCTTCTCTCTGCCTGTAAAAGTCTGTAGCCCAGATTGTTGTGGATCAGTTACATTTCAGGATGTTTCTAATCCCCCATTACGGAGCCCGGGAGGTTTCATGGACGATTTAATAATTTGTGCTCTCACTTTAATATCATATCATACATTTTGCCTCCAAGTCTCTTGACAGCCAGAAGTTTGATGAAGAAGAATTCATGAAGCGCCTCAGAGCCCTGAAGCTGTGTTTATATGAGCTGGATGAGATCTGCAGTATCATCAGAGTTTTTGAGGGAGAAACAGCCTGTAAACCTGTAAAATACTTTAAACATCCACACATATATAGCTTCTGTATATTCGCAGGCAATTATCTCACATTCTCACGTTCTATATTCGCGTCACTCTGTGTGTGAAAAAGCCGATTGTTACCATCAAGTCGAAAGAAATCTAAATTATACTTAATTGTTTCTTGTAGTTTTTGTGCTGCTGTTTCTGTCTTTTGTCATTTGATTGATTTCTCTTGTCTCGTTTTTTAATTTGTCTTCTTTTCAAAAGCGCATTGTGCCTTTTCCTTCAAAATGAATGTATAAATTTACATTACGGTAACATACAGTACAAAATAACTGGCCCTGTGTCTCTGTGCAGCCAGTGATGTTGTGCTGGGCGATGGTTTGGTCCTGCTCAGCGCCGTCCTGTACGCCGTGTCCAACACCTGCCAGGAGTACACGGTGAAGAACCTGAGCCGGGTCGAATTCCTGGGCATGATGGGACTGTTTGGGACTCTGATCAGCGGCATACAGCTGTAAGTTATTATATATAAAGCAAATCTGTATTTAATGTTGCAGATATCTTTGACTTCACCATTTTTTCAGTATAAAAAGCTTTTTAAAGACATTTTCTGTTCAGAGTGCAACAAAGTTATTCTCTACATAATGACTTATAATTCACTCATTTTGTATCCCACATCATCGTCGATACACACAGAACATTTTTTGTGTGTTTAAAGGTGTTTTTCCTTCAGCTTTCTAACTGTATGTGTGTTTGTGTTACAGAGCTGTACTGGAAACTCAGGCAGTAGCAGCAATAAAGTGGGACCTTCGTATTTGTAAGTCGACTTTCTGTCTTGTTTAATTAAGTGTCTGATGGTGTACGATGACAGTGGAGCAGAATCACAACCTCTGAAGTTGTCCTGCTGTTTTCAGGCATCATTGATTGAAATAAAACTCCTTCTTCGTCTCTCGCTAACGTCCACTCATTCGTCGCTCTCTGCAGCCATGCTGTTCGCAGTCTACGCCCTGTGCATGTACGCCCTGTACAGCTTCATGCCCGTGGTCGTGAAGATGACCAGCGCTACAGCGGTCAACCTCTCCCTGCTCACCGCCGACCTCTTCAGCCTCTTCTGCGGCCTCTTCCTCTTCCACTACAAAGTAAGAGACGTTTGTTTGACTCAAGTTAGATCCCAGAGTTTTGTTCTTTTATAATCTCTTTCCTCTCGTCTCGCCTGCAGTTTTCAGCTCTCTACATCATCTCGTTTGTCGTCATCACCGTGGGTTTCATCATGTTCAACGCCGTTCCCACGTACACGGCCTTACCTGAGGACGACCCCGCCGATCAGCCGGCTGAGGGCTCCTCCGACCACCTGCTGGCTGCAAACAGAGACACTCAGAGAGCCGAGACAATCACCGCCGTCGCTGCACTATGACGAAGCTGACAGGAGAAGGCCTTTCTGTTTTTTATTTATCTTTTTATTTGGTGTTTTTGCCAGCTGCGGACGTTGAGATTATGTGGTTGTAGCCATTCAGGAGCGCTCCAGAAGAAGTAAGTGTAAGTTGAAGGCAGCAACACTCAGAGGTGTGTCTGACTGAAATTATTATGTTTTTGTTCCATCATGCACAAAGGTCAGTCTTAATTTTTACATTACATTGAAGTAAACATGCAAGAAGTTTGTGTTTTCAAAGAAAATGCAGTCATATAACATCTGGTTATGTTGTTTGTGAGACATTTTTTCATATTTTTTATTGTTTTTTTAAAGATAATTTTTATAAACAGTGACCAAATATCACCTGTTACTACCATAGACTGTATATAAAAATATACTTTACATCTTATACACAGTCTGTGGTTACTACTGGACGTGTTAGACACAGACAGTGCACCTTTTTATACAGATAAGGTCAAAATGTGAGTGTTTTAAAAGTATTTCCCAAGTGTTGTTAAACAGAGGAAAGAAATTTTAACACAGCTTTTTCAAACATCGTAGTGTTATTTTGGATGCTTACATTATTTTACTTTGCACACAGAAACAAAATTATTCCACAAAAATAGAAATAATTTATGCTTTCTGAAGAAAAGTAGTGTTTAGAAATGCTATGTTGAAAATTCTTTGCTCTGTTTAAAAGATTTGATATTTTACAGAATTTGTCAGCTGTACTGTTACAGTCCACTGTCTAATGTTACTGTTTTTGGTTTTGAACACAGTTTTATTTTACTTTTGTTGCCTTCAGTGCTGCTACAGTTTTCAGACTCGTGTAATTTGGTAATTTACCAAATATACTGTAAGTCACACGGCTTTCTTTGCCCCATGTTGCCAAAAGTAAAGCATGTTAGCATGCAGCAGATGTTTTTATCTTTTTATTATTAAATTCATTTTTATATTCTCTTGGGTGATATTGTTATAACTATTGTTATTTGTCATTATTATTATTGTTATTATTATTTCTCTGTTAATTTACACTTTTTATTCTTCCAAGCTGACGACGTCAGAGACATTATGTTTTCAGGTTGTCTTCTCATATCTCAGCAGTGTCTTGGAATTTCTTCAAATTTAGTACAAATGTTAATTTGTGTTAATTTTAGTGATCAATTTTACATATTACGCTATTTTAGCAAGAGTGTATGTACATGGGGCATCTGATACTTGGACAAAAAATTATCTTAACCAAGGGTATTTTTTTATAAGTGATAATAACATGAACAGAGAAATGGACAATAATTAGACAGGAGCTGTAGTATGTGCAAAACTTATAGAAAGACTCTTCACTGGCTGGTAACATAACATTAAGCCTTTTTTTTTCTAACATTGCACTCATCCAGCACATATTTTGATACATTATATGTGGCCAAGAAGACTGTATACAAAATGGTAAGTTTGTATTTTCGACATTTGTCCAGTAACTGTAACAGTTCTATGAATCTCTTAGCGACGAGAATGTCAGTTACAGACTTTAAGACAGATTTTCACAAATAATTGTCAAAAATCAAAGAAGTTTTCAACTTTGTTTACAGTGTTTACAGCTCTTCCAAGAGGTCATAGGTCCCCTTCCCTGCAACAGCCAGAGGTATTTTACCACAGTGCTGATGAAAAAGACACAAGTCCTCTGCCTGGTTTGCCATTTTAAAGTCACCAGAATGAATGAAATGCAATAATGTATCTTTAAAATCCATTGTTAGGACAGGATCTAATGGTGTTTTAAATCATTCTCTGGGATAAATTGGCCGTAATGCTGTGCTGATGGAGGTTTTGACCCTTTGTACTGTGCACTGCATTGCCCTGCTGTAGCTTTTAGACCGGAGCTCCTCAGCCTCAGTCAGTGACTGTCATCATGGAGGAAGAGCAGACGACTGTAGCCGAGTGAAGAGGACTGAACGCTGCACCCCGCCGCATCCCACCGCCTGTTTCGCCTGTTGTTATCTCAAATCGGTGAGTTGAATTGTTGTGTTTTATAGCTTTGAATTTACTGAATGTATTTCTTGTGAAGCCGACGTTACAGGAGTCGTCTGTTGCCACCAATTATGCATTTGAGCTTCGGTTTTGCTGGAGACGATCGAGCTGTGATCGCCTGGTTTTACAGGATTATTCGTCTCTGAAGGAGGAGGAGGGGACACACGTTCATAAGACTTGAAAATACTTATTGTTTCTGTCTAATTGTACTGACTGTAGCCCGACAGAAAGGCTGCAAACCGATTAAACATGCGCGGTGATCGTTCAGCACCGCGGACAGCTCCCGGAGCCTCGGGCCCGACCCGAGCGCTTCATGTGTCGGCCTCATCCGCGAACCTGAACCCGCTGTTTTCTCCTCCGTCTCCACAGAAAGACACCACCGAGGACACCTGAGGGGGCACAGCGACCAAGATGAAGCATTTTCTCAGGTAAAGAAACGTCGAGTGAGGCTGCGTTGTTGCATCGACGCAGGCAGGGCTTCATTTACATTTTTATTTTTTATTCAAATGTGAAGGAATTCATCATGAATCACACCCTCCTCTTCCTCCTCTTCTTCTAAAGCATCTCCTCCTGTTTCATCTTCGATCTGCTGTAACGACTTGTTTATACAAAATACTGTAGTAGACCGTGTATTCCCAGTTCTCCCATTAAAGCTCTCTTCACCATCGATTATGATACTGTGTGTGGCCAGTAAGTGGCTGTTGTGGTGTGAATTGGTTTGAGTGGGTCGGTTAGAGAGGAGGCCTCTTAATCATGGAGCACATGTTAAACCAAGTGCTCTCCTCTGCTGTTTCTATTAATAGTTCTGTTCAGTGTAGAACTGATAAATCTAATGATATACCTCATATTTTTGAGCACAGGATAGTGTTTAACACACAGGCAGGTGGATAATTAATGAGCCTTGTTCTTGGTTTTACATCATACATTTGTAAGGTTTTTATTTAAATGCAAATTTATTCACATAAGGCATAATAGAACAATACAAAAGAAACACAGAACAACATAAAAATACATTTAAACAGGGTTTAAAATGGGTCAAATAAAATAGCAGGTGGGAAGAAGCTAAAACAGATGATAAAAGTTGGAACAAAAGTTGCAAGATATGAGTAAATACGCACAAATTTAATTTAATTAAAAGGAAGTGGCAAACCGAAAAGTTTTAAACCTTAATTTTTTTCTGGGGTTTCTCCCACTTTAAACCACATTCCCCATAATTCCCACTGTTCCCTACCCTTAGTTTCTTTTCCTACTCTTTGTGGTGGCGCCAGTTAAAAGAATAAAACATTTTTCAGTTCACATTTTTTACTCCCTTTGTGAGTCTCAAAGATATTCAGCTTCATTTAGTTTTAATGAACAGAGGAGGCCGGGGGAAGCTGCCAATTTGTTTTTTTGTTTTTGCTAATGGCTGTGTTTGTTTACAGTAATTATACTAATGTGCTCAAATGAATGTGGTAATGGTTTACTGATGTAAAAATGATTCATGTAGCACCTTTAATGGCTCTGGCTGATCACACTGTTCTCCAGTGATTTAATGCTGCACTTTCATGTCAGTTGGGAAACTTGGAATAGACTATTTAAAATTACTATTTTAGATTTAAAATGAAGTGGTCAAAAGTTTGGTCCTACATTTCCCATAATGCAACAGCAGCCTCACTCTCTGGAAAACCCCCTTAACAGAAGTTAAATGAATACAGAAATGTTGAAATATTTTTTTAGGGACATTTCAACAGTTACTGAAGTGAAGTTAGAAGTTTAAGGAGAAAGTGTCTCTTTTTTCTGGAATTGCTAACATCTCAGGCAGCTAGCAGGAACCCAGGCCTGGAGCCGAGTACACGACCCAAAGTCCAGTTTGTTTGGTTAGTGTTAGTACTGTAGTGGACCAGTAGTGATACGGTTTATTGATCTGTGACCAGGTCAACTTGAAAAGATGGTCTCTAATACATTTCGCATTCGTTTCAGTGCTCATAGCTGATGGGGCAGTCACAGCATTTGACAATTTTCCAACTTGGAAAATCGGCATACGAATCCAAGATGGCGGCCACTCGCGTCAACAGTAGTGAACACTCTGCTAATTTTACTGTTTATAGCAGTTCTGTCTTATTTGTCTCACATTAAGTCAGTCGTACACATAGTACTCTTCAGTTTTTATTCATGGACATGTTACTACACGGTTCACATGCGCAAAATATCGCGTAGTATTGATAACAATAGCGAGTCCGGTGTATGTTTGAAACGGTTGGCGTTCATTGCTTAACGTGTCTTTTTTCAGTTAAAATTAAACGGCGTTTTAAGAACGATATGAAGTGTTTGCATGTAGTATGTTCGTCAGACTGAGTGTATATTTATTTGTAAGTCGCGTATACTACGAAAGAGCAGTTCTGTGGGCGTCCATGTTTTTTCGACTTCTTAACTGAAATGCCGTTAAAACGTTGGTGACGTCACTCCCGGTTCCGACCTCCATTGCATTTTATAAGCTTACATGTTTTTTTAAATGTAACATCTTAATCTGTAACTGCAGCAACCACATAAATGTAGTGCAGTAAAAAGTTTAATATTTTAATGTATAGTAGAAGTATACAGTGGTGTAAAATGGAGATACTTGAATACAAATACCTCAAAATTATACTTGAGAACTGTCCCCCTTACCCTACAAAATTACACCTGCAGGGTTTCTATCAGTAAAAACCAAGCTCAGATAACTGATGATATCAGCAGGGATATTTTCTGAGCTCCTCCACAGCCACAGAAGATATTTATATAGTGTTTTCACAGACTGTCCACATTCACTGTGCATTAAACCTGTAACTGTTTGGTTGCAGTGTAACCTGTGAATAATCCTTCCACCATCCCCCCCTTTACCTCCTTGAAGGTTAAGAAAATGTCTGTGTGAGCTGTTTAACATGCCAGTCTCATCCACAGGCTTAGAAGGGAGGAATTAATCCTTCAGGACTGCACCGGTGATCACTTACTGTCTTTTTGTTTGACAAGGAGGATGATGTTTCGCGGTGATCCCTCAGCGTCAGAGGGATTTATTTCTGCATGAAAAGGTTGTAAACTCGATTCCTCATAAACAAACAAAGAGAGAAAATGATGAATAACCTCAGGAAAAAATCTGATGATAAAAGGGTTTAGATCAGAGTAACATATAATATCTTCGTTTCTTTGCTCAGTGCAGAGTGAAGCCTCCACATTTTCTTTAATGGGTCACTCTGCCATTTCCCAAGACACACATCTCCATTTTCATTCTCGGTGTCACCTGTATAAATAGCACACTGTGATCTGCTCTGAGTCTCCCCTGGTAGACGAGAAGTGAAGCACAACTTTCGGTCTTCCTTTTCTTTATACACTGTCCTCCTCCCCACTCCTCTTTTTTCCATTATAGTATCATCACTTTGTTTCTTGCTTTCTTCTCATGTTCATGTGGATATTTGCTGTCTACGGTGATAATGAAAACTGTTCAATCTGTTAAACCTGTTTATTACTCTGCAAAATCAGTTGAAAATACATTTTTAGTCTTAGATCTCTAATAAACTGAACTGCAGACCTCTGATGCAGACCTGAAGAAACACTTTTTAGAGCAAATTTGAGTGGAAATGGATTGAAAATGTCTTCAATTAAGAGCAAATAATACACTATAATAAGATTTCAACAGTGAGATATCAGTGGGTTAAAACTTAACATTGATTTGTGCTGTAATTGTCAAATTATGAGCTTGATTTGATGTTAATTTTGATCACGAGCAAAGACGTAGTGGTCAGTGTTTCTTCTTTATGAGAAAATACATTGATCAGTCAAAGCTAGTGGACCAGAGTCAAACATGGAAGGATCAGGACTTAGACTTTCCGTACCAATGGGTGCCAATACAGGAGTTAGGACCCCACCAAGCATACAAAAAGATAAATATGTGGGGTTGTGAGATGATTTACAAAAAAGAGAGTAAGAGGAAAGAGGTTGATGTTTATTTTTTTGAACTCTTCTCCTATCTGTGTTTTTGTTGTTGTTGTTGTTGTTGTGAAATACTTAATAGTTTTCTTCTTCACGACCTCCTCTATACAAATATAATGTACAAATATACTATCTATTATCTGTGTCTGTATCCTCTTTTTCTTTCTTTCTATCCGTCTAATCCCTCTCGTCATCTTCTCTTCAGAGTGGTGACCCAGTTTTTCGTGTTCCTCTACTGTAAATTATTGTGGCGGGGCCTGAAGTTTGTCGTCAGGAAGTTCACGGGACGCTGTGAGCTGCAGCGAATCTGCTACAACAACAAACATGGAGCCCGCAGGACCCTCAAGATAGGTAGGCCCAGATACTGCCTACACGCTGCCTGACATTTAGTTTTATCTTTCTTTTTTTAAAATTATGAAACTAACAGCATATTTTTATTTAATTATATATGGTTCATTTTTATTTTTAGTGGAACCTTGGAAATGGGAATAAAGTTCCAAGACTATTTTGTTAATGCTTTGATTTCTATCCATCCATTTAGTATTTAACCTCAATCTTTTCTGGGTTAATTTATTCATAATTTAGTTCATAATTTGAACTTTCAATACACTGATCAGCCACAACTTTCAAACCACTGACAGGTGAAGTGAATAACGTTGAGTATCTCATAACAATGGCACCTGTCAAGGACTTGGATTGGTTAGTACTTTAAGTTGATGTGTTAGAAGGAAGAAAAGTAGGCAAAAGTAAGGATCTGAGCAACTTTGACAAGGGCTGAAATACTAGATGACTGGGTCAGAGTATCTACAAAAAAGCAGGTCCTTTGGTGGTTTCATACCAAAAGTAGTCCAAGGAGGGCCAAGCAATGAAACAGCAACAGGGTCATGGGCAACCAAGGTTCACTGATCCGTATGGAGAGCAAAGGTTGGCCCATGTCATGTGGCCTAGTCCCACAGAAGAGATACTGTAGCACAAACCGCTGAAACCCTGATCACACAGTGCCCCACATCTTGCATATATGCGTAGCTAAAGACCAGTCAGACTGTCCATGCTGACCCCTGTCCACCACCAAAAACGCCTTCAATGGGAACAGGTGTCAGAATCTTGGGTCTTTGCATTTGTTTGGATGTTTGGACCAAGTAAACCCCTTCAAGGCAACAGTATTCCCTTGGAGCTGGCTTCTTTGAGAAGGATAATGTCCCTTTCATACTTCAAAAATTGTTCAAGAATGGTTTGAGGAACATGACAAAGAGTTCAAGCTGTTGACTTGTCCGATCCATGGAGGTCTAACCTTGCAACTTACAGGACTTAAAGGATCTGATGCTAACATCTCAGTGCTAGATACCGAAGGTCTTGTGGAGTCCACGTCTCAATGGGCTTGAGCTACACAGGGACCTACACAGTATCAGGCTGATGGTTTCAGTCTTGTGGCTGATCAGTTTATATGTTTTTTATATCTGCCTTGAACCGAAATCTTCTTTGAAGCTTCTGAATAACGCTGCTTTTCATGTTACCGTTTGCAGTTATCTCACACTTTACAAACATTTCCTTCCAGAGTCGTCCCTGAGGTACTCCAAGAATGAGGTAAGTCTCTTTAAATCTACGAATATGATAGATACACAGTATGTCCAATAGCTTCAGTCTGTTTATATCTATCCCCCATTTTCTCTTCCTCTGTCTGTCCTTTGTTGTCTTCTCTGGTCTCGTCCTCTCTAGCTACTGCAGTCTGCCCTCAGCGTCCACCCTGATAAAGTGGAGAAAACCATTGACGACATCATGGCCTTGAAGAAGATTAACCCTGACACCAACCCACAGTGAGAGACACTACACTACACATCACATTTCTGTTACTTTATCACTTGTGTGAGGGTGATGTGGCAAATTAGAGGTAGCTATAGCTGGGGTGTCAACACTGAAAATCCTCATACTAGCTGTGAAAGTGCTTCCTCAGCAATGACTGCAGAGCTACCCTTGAGCAAGGCCTGCTCAAACTCACTTAATAAGTGGCCCAGAGCGACTTTATAAGTAGATCTGACTGAATTCGCTCACTCCTTTCCTTGTGTGTCTCCAGGTTGGGCATCTCTCTGCAGGCCAGCCTGCTGCAGATCGTGGGCTACAGGAGCCTGGTGATGGAGGTGGAGAAGCTGCGCAGGGAGCCTTACGATTGTGAAAACTCTGAGCATGAGGACATGCTAATGAAGGTGCACAGCAGCAACACCAGTCAAAATTAATAGTCTCTATTGGTACTGAAGCTCCTGTGATTCGTTGGTGGCCTGTCATGGTTTATCCTTCCTTCTGTTCCGTCTCTGCTAGAATCGACCGATGATTCCCAACCTTTTTTAATCAGATGTACCCCAACATGTAATCTCTTGTCAAAAGGGGAAATTAACTGTGTGTGTTTTGTAGTTATGGAAGGAGCTGCGTCCCGACATACCTCTCACCGGCCGCATCTCCAAACAGTGGTGTGAGATCGGTTTCCAAGGCAGCGACCCCAAGACTGATTTCAGAGGCATGGGTCTACTGGGCCTGCATAACCTACTGTAAGCTCTCAGTCTCTTCACACAAAAACACAGATCATGGTCCAAAAACCAGTCGGACAGTGATACATTTTGATGGCATTTCTTAAGAACAATTAATCTTCAGGTATGTTTCCTAAATTCCTTTTTCTTGAAGCTTCTCTTTTGTCTCTGCAGGTATTTTGCAGAACATGACAAGGCTACTGCTCTGCAGATGCTCAACGACTCCCTGCAGCCAAAGCACAAGTACGTCAACCTCCTTCATCTTAGTTTTTACCAGAGCATGGTCATACTACAGGAGTACGCCAAGTGGTTTTGGTAGAACATCTCTCTTTTAATGATCAGTGTGTTCTCAGGAGGTTAGAACTATTCAAACCTTTCAAACAAAAAACAAACAGATTTAAATCAAATTATACTGTAAATATTATTACAGTCCACAGCCCCTTAATGACGTCCTGTGTCTGTCAAACAGTGCTGGAAAAACATTGATTTCTAAAATGAAACTGTTTTATTCTGTGTATTTACCGATTTTAAGTACTTTGGACCATTTGTTCTGGAGAGGGGGAGACCTCTGTGGATAATTCGGCTCTGAGTAAAAACCACCTTAACGATGGACACCGAAGGAATCCTAACCTAAAAACAGGCTCAGCTAACAGCCCGAAAACACAGATTTTCAACAAGAAACTACTTTATTCCAGTTTTAATGATCAGGTATGTTTGTTTTGGAGAGGAGGAGACCTTTGAGGATAATTCGGCTCCCAGTAAAAACCTCCTGAACGATGAACAGTGAAGGAATCTTAACCTAAAAATGAAACACAATGAGTTGTATGAGTAAAACGCTGCTATTAATATAACAACAGCTTCAAAATTTCTACCAGAAACTTGGTGTATCTCCTCAACTTTAAACTGCACTTTATCATCCATAACTCTGCATTTACCATATTCTGCTTGATTATATTCATTCTTACAGCTTTATCTCTGTCACTGCATCATTTTTTATTGACTGGTGCTGCCTGAGTTGTTTATCACTGGCATCTCAATGAGCTGTCTCATTTCACAAATGAAGATTCTTCTTTTTCCTCCTTCACGTCCACCACCTCCACCTCCACCTGTCTGCCCATGCTTTCCCCCCTCTTCTATCTGTCACATGCAATGTAGGAGCTCACACCGAAAGCCAAGGTACTCGACTTCACTTTCATTCACTTGCTTTTTGCTCCATTCATAGCTTTCGCTTTTGTTTTCATGCTCAGAGAAAAATACAGTTACCCTGCTGTCTTATCAGCCTGAGACACAGTATGTGGCTGTGAAACAAAGAGGAATATTCCAGTCATAGTAATAGTGACAGTGCTGTGTTAAATTTAGGAGTATTTTTAAAATCAAACAACCTATTTTTGATCTGTTTTTAAAGGTTTACATCATCAATAGTAACAGATAGATGAGGAACTGAGAGGCAAAGACAGGGTGGAGAATTCAGAAAGTACTGAGAGTTGGATTAAGATATTGTTGATTTTAATGACATTAATGATGACTTTGCCCTTTAAATGGAAACCAGGAAAACCTCAAAATATCTCATTTATTTAATTTCCCTGCATTATTAATGGTAATTAAGTCCTCAATGATTTGAGAAATTACTGGTGTTTTTTGTTAGCTAAATTTTCATGCACTTATTATTCAATTGTCATGAGTCATCTCTTAACTTTAATGTTCTTCACTTTGCATGATGGTGGCATTTTATACAATAAATTGTGGTATGAGAGAGTCTCAGTGGAGCAGTTGTAAAGTATAGATCCTTGGTGGTTCCTACAGATAAAAGTAAAATTGATAAAAGTTGACTTGAACTGAGGGCTTGAAGTTTCAAGATCATTTCATGTAGACGGATTCTGTGAGAATTTATCTTACAACACAGTTTCTAAGCGGATAATACAGTATATTATTGTGTCTGCTGTTTTGTTTGGATTGAATTAATAAGAAAAAAATGGTAGCAACGGTAGTAACAGTTTTATTAATAGTAAATAACACAGATTAAACAAGTTAAACATGCAGTTTAAAGTCACTTTAGAGTTAGAAATGAACTGAAATCAGACTCCTCTCAGAATTTACATCTTTGAAGTTGGATCTGACCTTTGGGGACTCCTAGACCAGACTAGACCATATTTAAGTCCATGTAAAGATACTATTTTTTATACATTTGAACAATGTTGCTGCGACATGGTGTTTCCACTAGAAATGCATCAGCTTAGAAAAAGAAACTCCTCTTTGTCATGTAAAGATTTCTGTGTAGATTTCCTTTTTATTCACTCATTGTCACTTCACATGTAGTCAGTACATGACTCAAGTGTGTGTCCTCCACAGTGAGATAAACAAGCCTGAATGGGAACAGAAGAACCTTGACAAAGCTATCGGGTAAGTGTCAACACATGTAGACGTGTGTGTGGAGGAGGTAAAACCAGAGCTGTACACTTAAGCAGGCGAGACTGCAAGTGTGTGTGAGTGTGTGTGTGTGTTAAGAGGCAGGAAGTGTGTTACTGCTGTGTTCTCCTGCTCGGCCTTCTGCCTCCAGTCTGCATCAGCTCTGATAAGGACTGAAAATCCTCCTGTATCCACACAGCGTTGTGAGATGACTCCAGCAGAGCAGCGAGCTGCAAACTACAAATCATTAAATGTAGTTTACTACAGTGAAACATATATTTTTAAAAAAGCCTTTTATTCAGTTTTTTTCTAATAGTTTTAGTTTCCTAGTTCCAGTTTGTTTAATGTCATTTTCATTTGTTTTTAGTTTTCCTTTGTGAAACACTTCGTAACTTTGTTTTGCAAGGTGACATATGAGTAAAGTTTCTACAGTTTTCAGTCCTCTAAGTCCCACTGTTATTATAGACTCATTCAACGTCTATATTTTTTATCATCTTCCTCCAGCTATTCTTTCGCCATCGTGGGCATCAACATAACAGACTTGGCCCACTCTCTGCTGGTGAGCGGAGCTCTGAAGACCCACCTGTACAACGTGGCCCCAGAGATACCCAGCCTGCTGCACTTCCAGCAGACGTTCTGTGAGTTGGAATGACTGAGATATATTGAGGAATGTTAATAGAGCCACAATTTAACAAGAAACCACAGTTTGGAAGAGTGGTGCAGGAGTGATATATTTTTATAGTCCAAACTCAGAAGTTAGCATCACCCTGGTTCCCTCGACAAAAAGCTAATGGGTTTTTTTCACAAGACAACACGAAAATGTCTTGGGCTTGTGTTAAAACCACAGCTCTTATTTCAGACATTTAACCAATGTATGGAGATTTTATCAGAGAGCTTTTCTTGAAAACAACTGCCTGCTGTGGCTAGAAACAAGTTGATGAGAGTTGTGGGAGTCAATCAAAACAGTAAAGTTGTGGTCCCAAAAAACAACACAATGAAAAGACGTCTAAAATGATCTGAGGGGAAGTAGTCATGTGATATATATATAAGAATATTGATATCGTCAGTTTAAAAGTGCTTTATGTAGGTTTTTTGCTATTGCTACATAGCTAACATTAGCGTTAGCAGCTATTTACTTACCACTCTAAATGTTGTGAGTTCAGCATCAAACTTTATTCCTTTACTCGCCAGGGGCTGTCTCTAGTGGTGGAAAGCAACACCAATGTTTTGCTTCTATTTCCATCACTTCTTTTCTTCTGTTGAAGTTAGCATGCTAACCAGCTAGCTCCCTACTGTTTCATAGTACCATGTTGCGATAGTGAGTGATGTAGCGTCCAGTCTGCTCTTAGTCCAACATGACATCATATTCAAACCTCTTGTAGATGTAACAATGGCTGAAGTGTATAGCTGTTGATGCTAACGTTAGCGATGTAGCAATAGCAAAAACTTACATATAGCACCTTTTTAAAGCACATGATGGATGAACGTTTTTCCTCTCCATCCACGTCAGGTTACCTGATGCAGGAGTTTCACCGTTTCTGGATCGAGGAGGATCCCAGTGACATCATGGAGTTCAACCGGGTCCGCTCCAAGTTCCACCGGAGGATCCTGCGACAGCTGAAGAACCCGGACATGGCTCTGTGCCCCCACTTCTCCGCCTCCGACCTCCACCTGGTCAACCTCTAAACACCTGACCTGTGACCCCCCCCCCTCACCACCACCACCTTCATATCCCCCCACAGAGGTCTCCCCTGGTTGTCTGGTAACCCTTCACACTCACATAAATGGTTCCTCAAACTACTGGACACACCTGGGGGAGGCACTCTTCCTCCTCTGCTCAGCCCACCTCGTCCCAGCTAACGTCATGTCGCGTCACTGCCAACAGCTCTCTACACACACATACACACATACATACACACACATACACACTGCCTCTACGCCCTCACTGCAGCGTTAGACCACCAGCATCAGAGATGACCATAGCGATTGTAGCTGTGCATGAGGAGGCTGCACCACACCATCACAGACTCATTGTTATCTGTTGCTTTAATGATTCATGACGATTGTATCACAGCCGTTACACCTCAGTTATGAACCTTTCTGCTTAATAACAAACCAAATTGCTTACTTTCTCAGCCAAAAATCCCTCTTAGATTGCAACTCAGCTCAGAATATTCTGGAAATTAGCTGCTCGGGCTTTAAGTCGTGAGGTTAAATGGGTCGAAAACACAAAGTTTTGTATTCAAATCAAAGAGCTATAGATATATAATGTAAGTTTAAGAGAAATATATCTGGCGCTGATTCAATCAAAAGCAATCAAACAACATAGAGCCAGTTCATCTCTTAGCTTTGTCTGTATTGGATGATCGCTATAGATTGTATTGTACTTATTATGTCACCATGACATAAGACCTAAGACTTCTACTTCTTGCCAAAATATCGAATGTGGAGAACTTAATAATTTACAGCAGCAGTTTGTTTCTTGTGAGCTCAACTTTAAAGTTTTGTAAACCTGCTAAATGATGTTCATAAATATTTTAAAGATCTTGTTATTTAGGTGAATTACAGATATTAAATGTGTAGCTTTTGGCAGCACTGTTTGTGATTTAGATACAAAAAGAGCTTCTCTTCTTTTTATTTTGTCACATTTTTTATTTCCTCTCACATGTTTACATCCAGAAAAAATATTTTAAAATAATTTATGAACATTTTTTTTACAGGTTTGCAGAAGCTTTTGCCTTTGATTTGACCCCCTGCATATATTGTGTTATGAATGTTCCTCACACGCTCACTTTCATGATTGTTTGATTCTAGTTTAATTCATTGAATGTGACACTGTGTCCACTGTTGTATCAGCCAAAGCAATAATTTACATTCATTTCACTGCACATTTCTTTAAATGTGTTTATTTGCACCATGCCGTGCCTAAGTATTTGTTTTGCTTTCTAACTCAGAGCTGGAATGGATGATCACTTTATACAGCAGCTGCTACACGTGACATTTAATAGAGGTGGAATATTACCACGTTAATTTTGAGATATTAGTGTAATTACTGTAAATAAATGTCCGCCGTGATCTCATTTGCTTTGAGTCAACTTGACACAGATTTATTAATGATTTAAAATACTACAAGTAGCAGCTTTAAGAAGAGTTTGTTACAAAAGCAACAACCATCAAAGAGAATTAAGACATTAAATGTAGATTTGCTCCATAGAGAATGAATCAGATGAGTGAAACAGACGAGAACTGACAGTGAAAATGTGATTTAAAATGCTAAAGATGGAGGCGTTGACCAGCCAATCAACGCACCAGCTGCAGAGTCAAAGAGCAGGAGCTCCACACTGCACTGAATTCTCTTTAAGAAATAACTTTTTTATTAACATTATATTACATGTCACTGTCAGCTCCCTACTGTCAACTGCCTGTCTTGTTTTTCCAATTCAATCTCTCTATTTCACCAGTAAAACCTCACTATGATTAAAGATATTGTTCAAGAATGATCAAGACAACACAATTACAACAAGAAAACAGATAACAAAAATTTGCTTATGCATTAAACTGTCAAATATCATCGTAACTGATATAAAAACAATTCAAAAACTATGGTCTATAACCGTAAGAACAATTCAATATTATCAACACACAACACTTTCCGTGTTAGCATTCATAAAGTGAAGGATGTTGCAAATATTTTGGTAATTTTTTTATACTTCACATGAAATTTATTCTGCTGCAGCCATTAACTGTATCTCTGCGCTTTAGTTACCTCTCTTGGTACAAGCTGATCTTCAGCTGCTCAAAGCTTCCTGAACTGAAATTTAACGTTTATAAACTTCATTTATATCACCAGTGATGCTGAATGTAAAATGGAATATTTTAAACCAAACCCGCTGTGTGTAACACTTGCTGAACTTGAATCTAGTGTGGAATAGTAGAATAAGTAGAGAAGAGTCAGTGAACTGACTCAGACAATATCGTCACACTGCAGTAGACGACTCCTCATTCGTTATCTGAGTTCCCTTAAAAACGCAGACTTCCACCGTCCAGTTCATCATCTGTGGAGCATCAGTTTGATCGTCATCTCAGCTCTGAGTCACACTTTTAATTTTCCACTGAATGATAAATGAATAAAAACCCAAATCTTCACACACACCAGTGTTGCTTCTCTTGAACATGTGACCGCTGTATTTAAACATTCACGAGCGTTCACATCATCATCATCATCGTCATCATCTTGTGTGTGTGATGCTGACAGCTCTGACAAATGTCCTCATCGGAGAAAACTGAAAACTAAATTATTTTACTGCCATGCTTGCACTGTTGATTGTGTTTCAATAGTATTAAATATCTTTGTCTCATTGAAGTGAATGTCGATGCTTTTCGTCAGTATTATGCAGCTGTTTACTTCAGTGAATGTCAGTGCCGGTTTCATCTCCTGCTTGCGTTCTGTTCTTGCTTTGCTATGGTCAGCTTTGCACTATTGTAAAAAAATAAAATAAACAATGCAGTTTCCTTTATGATAGTAAATCAGTAATTTGTGGAGTATAAAGGGCCAAAGTGTCCCATGATACTGTAGATGAAGTTAGGTACATGCTGCTGTATATTCTGCTTTGAAACTGCCTATAAGGCCGCAATCTGCATGATGATATTTTCATTATCACTGCTATGGCGTTCTGTATTCTTCAGTAAAGCCTCAGTAAAGTACTCCTAGATATTGTAACTATGTGCTTCATTTGTCTGTGCTGTACTTTTTGAGACCACAATAAAAACTAAATGTCAGTAAAAATTATAGGTGACTATTTTTTATTTTTTTAATAGTGCTCCCTAAGAAGAAGAAGCTCAAAGTGTTTTTTTTTAAGGAGTTATAATAATAATAAATACATTTTTATAGCAGGAATGGATCAAATGGCAGTGTGTAAGAGAGAGGTGTTGCTTGAAGTGACAAACCCACAGAAAATTATCACCCAGCTCTGCAGTTTCTCACAGTTCTACAGCAGAAGAAAGTAGAAGTAGTACTGATAAAACAACAAAACATAGAACTACTTTGTATTATGTTTTACATCTGCATTTGTATATGCTTGTATAGAGCTTAGTATAGAAACAGAATCAATTAAAGCTGCGAGCAGCGTTGAACGGGCCCTCGCACCCGGCGCCCGTCGGGGGAGCAGCGACCGCGGGACCCCGGCAACCGCGGGGTCAACGCAGGTCGCAGGGCACACGCTGGCGTAACAGTTCACACTTCCGAGATGTAAAAATTTCAAATAAAAGCTTTTATGCTAATTATTTTCTGTGATAATATTTTTCAGAGCTCATCATCTGTGACAGCTCTTGGCTCTCCTGACTGTAACCTCTCTGTGGCAGCTTCTCACAGACTCAATCAACTCCTCTTCCCCTCCCCCCTCAAACACAAACACAAACACAGAGAGAGATACCCCCTCCCAAAAGGAGATAAAACTCAGTTTTAACTTGAGTTTACAAGCTTTGAGCTTTGAGCAAAAGCATTTTTTTTAAGTTCTGTTACTGGGTGCATATATAAATCATTTGTGCTTAAACAAGGCTTATAATGAAGTTATTTGAACAGTGAATATCTCATCTGCCTAAAGTCAGGGCGAAGCCACTAACCAGCTGTAGGGATGGGTATCATTAGGATTTTATCTTTATCCATACAGACCCCTATCAGTCCAGCTCAGACTGTTACTGGTTTAAGAGAGTGAAGTTTATAGCAATTTGCAAAATTTGGAGATTAGTGACAAACTAACCAGTTAGACTACATACAGACAAGCTTTCATTTTAGCTGTTAGTAACAGTTTGCCATGAGCTTAACCAGCGTGCTGTGCTTCCTGTTAAACATGTCATGAGACTGTGGACAACGCTGAAAATATTACTTTACTAACTACTGGCCAAACAGGCGCTTTGACAAAGAAAAGGTAAAGGCCAGCAGCTTTTACTTTTCAATGCACTTGTCGTCAACTTGAGTGGCTTATATTCAGCTGGTTCACCTCGACGCTGGAGGACCTAGTGAACTTTTCCTGTCGCCGTACACTGAGTAACACGAAAAAATCAGCTGACCCCGTGTGAAATTTCCTAACTGATCAAAACCAAACTGTAAAGACAGCATCAATCCACGCTCAGCTTTGGTCAAGGGGAGACATATGGTAAGATTACATGAATTCATGTAATCTTCTTTGAGACTACAATTTCAGACTTAACTAAGTCATTCCCTAGTGTCTTGGCAGCGTTTATGGGTTCTTTAGACAGGTCTCTAACTGGTTTTCTTTCCAGGGTCATTGAAATCTTTGGCTTCCTACCTCTGCCAGGCTTGTTCTGCACAGTGTGGCTCTCCTTGAATTTCTCGGTGACGCTTCTCATTTGAGTTCTTGACGCTTGGAAATGCTGTTATAACTTTGTATATCCTTCTCCTGCTTCCTGAGCATCGACAATTCTTCAAGTCTACAGTGATTTCCTTAGTTTTTGGCATGATGCTTTCTCAAGTGACAGCTCAAATCTTAACTGAAGTTTTTATACCGCGTGTAAAGCAGCTCTTGGCTCTCCTGACTGTAACCTCTCTGTGGCAGCTTCTCACAGACTCAATCAACTCTTCTTCCCCTCCCCCCTCAAACACAAACACAAACACAAACACACACACACACACACACACACACACAGACACACACACACAGAGACCCCCTTCCAAAAACCCATCAAAGAGTAATACAATGGCTCCATCTATAGGATAAAGTAGAGAGTTGCAACAGGAAGTTACCCCAAAATCTGAGGTTTCAAACAGGAAGTTGGGTTTCCGAACTTTGACGGGCCAGAACCGGCACACGCTTCGACCAAAACTCACAATTTTCGGAGCCAGTCTTCCAAAAAATCCTCAAGGAGGGGCTGACAACATTTGAAGTGAATCTGGTCACCCGTCTAGAAACTGGACATCACACTATAAAATATGTCATTTCCTGCTATAAATAGGTGGCGCTACAACAATTGTATGAATATTGACATATGGATGTGTGCAGATAGGTACCATTAACAATCCTGTAAAGTTTGATGCAGTTTGGACAAAGTATGGCCGAAATATAGCAAAAATAAAGCAACTTCCTGTTTCGTGGCGAGTAATCGAACTTTGAGGGGCCATAACTTCCACGCCCTTCAACAAAAACTCAAAATCTGCCGCAATTTAACATCGTCTATGTCTTAAGAACATACTATTAAGTTTTGAAGTCAATCGGATAATGCGTCTAGGACTAGTTCGCGTTCAAGCGACCCCTGGAAATGGCCAAAAACACACAATTTTTTCACCTTCCGGTCAAAATAAAAATACTTTCTGTTGGGTTTAGAATATGGCTCCAAGAGACTTTTTGGTGCGTCATGGGATGTTACATATGTGTGCAGATTTTCAGATTTTTAGGCGCAACGGGCTTGAGGGGCTGTTCCGTTTAAAAATGTAGGTGGCGCTACCGAGGGCATTTTACCACGCCCATGCTCAAGACCCCTAAATTATTAAATTTTTCGCCGTGCCTGATGCGTCTGCAAATTTTGGTTAGTTTTCACGCATGTTAAGGCCCTCAAAAAGCCGATCTAAGAGGCGGAAAAAGAAGAAAAAAAAATAATAATAATAATAATAATAATTAAAGCTGCGAGCAGCGTTGAACGGGCCCTCGCACCCGGCGCCCGTCGGGGGAGTGGCAACCGCGGGACCCCGGCAACCGCGGGGTCAACGCAGGTCGCAGGGCACACGCTGGCATAACAGTTCACACTTCCGAGATGTAAAAGTTTTAAATAAAAGCTTTTATGCTAATTATTTTCTGTCATAATATTTTTCAGAGCTCATCATCTGTGACAGCTCTTGGCTCTCTTGACTGTAACCTTCCTGTGGCAGCTTCTCACAGACTCAATCAACTCCTCTTCCCCTCCCCCCTCAAACACAAACACAAACACACACACACACACACACACACACACACACACACACACAGAGACCCCCTTCCAAAAATCCATCAAAGAGTAATACAATGGCTCCATCTATAGGATAAAGTAGAGAGTTGCACCAGGAAGTTACCCCAAAATCTGACCTTTCTGAGACAAAATTGGGTTTCCGAACTTTGACAGGCCAGAACAGGCACACGCTTCGACCAAAACTCACAATTTTCGGAGCCAGTCTTCCAAAAATCCTTAAGTCTGTCCTGACAACATTTGAAGTGAATCTGGTCACCCGTCTAGAAACTGGACATCACACTATAAAATATGTCATTTCCTGCTATAAATAGGTGGTGCTACAACAATTGTATGAATATTGACATATGGATGTGTGCAGGTAGGTACCATTAACAATCCTGTAAAGTTTGATGCAGTTTGGACAAAGTATGGCCGAAATATAGCAAATTTAAAGCAACTTCCTGTTTTGTGGCGAGTGATCGAACTTTGAGGGGCCATAACTTCCACGCCCTTCAATGAAAAGTCCAAAACTTTTGCAATTTAACTTCGTCTATGTCTTAAGAACAAATTATCAAATTTTGAAGTCAATCGGATAATGCGTCTAGGACTAGTTCGCGTTCAAGCGACCCCTGGAAAAGGCCAAAAACACACTATTTTTTCACCTTCCGGTCAAAATAAAAATACTTTCTGTTGGGTTTAGGATATGGCTCCAAGAGACTTTTTGGTGCATCATGGGATGTTACATATGTGTGCAGATTTTCAGATTTTTAGGCACAACGGGCTTGAGGGGCTGTTCGTTTAAAAATGTAGGTGGCGCTACCGAGGCCATTTTGCCACGCCCATGCTCAAGACCCTTAAATTCTTAAATTTTTCGCCGTGCCTGACGCGTCTGCAAATTTTCAGGAGTTTTGATGCATGTTAAGGCCCTCAAGAAGGCGATCAAAGAGGCGGAAAAAGAAGAAAAAAAAAATTAATAATAATTAAAGCTGCGAGCAGCGTTGAACGGGCCCTCGCACCCGGCGCCCGTCGGGGGAGCGGCAACCGCGGGACCCCGGCAACCGCGGGGTCAACGCAGGTCGCAGGGCACACGCTGGCGTAACAGTTCACACTTCCGAGATGTAAAAATTTTAAATAAAAGCTTTTATGCTAATTATTTTCTGTGATAATATTTTTCAGAGCTCATCATCTGTGACAGCTCTTGGCTCTCCTGACTGTAACCTCTCTGTGGCAGCTTCTCACAGACTCAATCAACTCCTCTTCCCCTCCCCCCTCAAACACAAACACAAACACACACACACACACAGATAACCCCTCCCAAAAGGAGATAAAACTCAGTTTTAACTTGAGTTTACAAGCTTTGAGCTTTGAGCAAAAGCATTTTTTTGCAAGTTCTGTTATTGGGTGCATATATAAATCATTTATGCTTAAACAAGGCTTATAATGAAGTTATTTGAACAGTGAATATCTCATCTGCCTAAAGTCAGGGCGAAGCCACTAACCAGCTGTAGGGATGGGTATCATTCGGATTTTATCTTTATCCATACAGACCCCTATCAGTCCAGCTCAGACTGTTACTGGTTTAAGAGAGTGAAGTTTATAGCAATTTGCAAAATTTGGAGATTAGTGACAAACTAACCAGTTAGACTACATACAGACAAGCTTTCATTTTAGCTGTTAGTAACAGTTTGCCATGAGCTTAACCAGCGTGCTGTGCTTCGTGTTAAACATGTCATGAGACTGTGGACAACGTTTGAGCCAGCTTTGACATCTGCAGATATGAGTTTCTGAAGAGGGGCCTGCTGAGGTTAGATGTGCTGAATAATATCCATTTTCATATCAGAAAAAACACTGCATTAAACATTGTCTTAGCTCACTGAGCTGAGGTCAACAGGTAATATAACCAACCTGTGAGGTGGCTCACCCCCGTAAGATAAACACATAAATGATCCCTGATAGAACCGATAATTAAAGGCACATCAGTGACAGGGAATGCTATTAAAACTAAACTATAAACTGGTGACATTAACTGCAAAAGAAGATTTTTATTGATACATTTCAGGTAGAATTTAGTTTTCAATAAGGAAAATGCTGTAAGAAACCTGAATTTGTTGCAACAAATTTAAAATAAAAGCTTTTATGCTAATTATTTTCTGTGATAATATTTTTCAGAGCTCATCATCTGTGACAGCTCTTGGCTCTCCTGACTGTAACCTCCCTGTGGCAGCTTCTCACAGACTCAATCAACTCCTCTTCCCCTCCCCCCTCAAACACACACACACAGACACACACACACAGAGACCCCCTTCCAAAAACCCATCAAAGAGTAATACAATGGCTCCATCTGTAGGATAAAGTAGAGAGTCGCAACAGGAAGTTACCCCAAAATCTGAGGTTTCAAACAGGAAGTTGGGTTTCCGAACTTTGACGGGCCAGAACCGGCACACGCTTCGACCCAAACTCACAATTTTCGGAGCCAGTCTTCCAAAAATTGTCAAGGAGGGGCTGACAACATTTGAAGTGAATCTGGTCACCCGTCTAGAAACTGGACATCACACTATAAAATATGTCATTTCCTGCTATAAATAGGTGGTGCTACAACAATTGTATGAATATTGACATATGGATGTGTGCAGATAGGTACCATTAACAATCCTGTAAAGTTTGATGCAGTTTGGACAAAGTATGGCCGAAATATAGCAAAAATAAAGCAACTTCCTGTTTCGTGGCGAGTAATCGAACTTTGAGGGGCCATAACTTCCACGCCCTTCAACAAAAACTCAAAATCTGCCGCAATTTAACATCGTCTATGTCTTAAGAACATACTATTAAGTTTTGAAGTCAATGGGATAATGCGTCTAGGACTAGTTCGCGTTCAAGCGACCCCTGGAAATGGCCAAAAACACACAATTTTTTCACCTTCCGGTCAAAATAAAAATACTTTCTGTTGGGTTTAGAATATGGCTCCAAGAGACTTTTTGGTGCGTCATGGGATGTTACATATGTGTGCAGATTTTCAGATTTTTAGGCGCAACGGGCTTGAGGGGCTGTTCCGTTTAAAAATGTAGGTGGCGCTACCGAGGGCATTTTACCACGCCCATGCTCAAGACCCCTAAATTCTTAAATTTTTCGCCGTGCCTGACGCGTCTGCAAATTTTGGTAAGTTTTCACGCATGTTAAGGCCCTCAAAAAGCCGATCTAAGAGGCGGAAAAAGAAGAAAAAAAATAATAATAATAATAATTAAAGCTGCGAGCAGCGTTGAACGGGCCCTCGCACCCGGCGCCCGTCGGGGGAGCGGCGACCGCGGGACTCCGGCAACCGCGGGGTCAGCGCAGGTCGCAGGGCACACGCTGGCGTAACAGTTCACACTTCCGAGATGTAAAAATTTAAAATAAAAGCTTTTACGCTAATTATTTTCTGTGATAATATTTTTCAGAGCTCATCATCTGTGACAGCTCTTGGCTCTCCTGACTGTAACCTCTCTGTGGCAGCTTCTCACAGACTCAATCAACTCCTCTTCCCCTCCCCCCTCAAACACAAACACAAACACACACACACACACACACACACACACACAAACACAGAGAGAGATACCCCCTCCCAAAAGGAGATAAAACTCAGTTTTAACTTGAGTTTAAAAGCTTTGAGCTTTGAGCAAAAGCATTTTTTTTAAGTTCTGTTATTGGGTGCATATATAAATCATTTATGCTTAAACAAGGCTTATAATGAAGTTATTTGAACAGTGAATATCTCAGCTGCCTAAAGTCAGGGCGAAGCCACTAACCAGCTGTAGGGATGGGTATCATTCGGGATTTTATCTTTATCCATACAGACCCCTATCAGTCCAGCTCAGACTGTTACTGGTTTAAGAGAGTGAAGTTTATAGCAATTTGCAAAATTTGGAGATTAGTGACAAACTAACCAGTTAGACTACATACAGACAAGCTTTCATTTTAGCTGTTATAACAGTTTGCCATGAGCTTAACCAGCGTGCTGTGCTTCCTGTTAAACATGTCATGAGACTGTGGACAACGCTGAAAATATTACTTTACTAACTACTGGCTGAACAGGCGCTTTGACAAAGAAAAGGTAAAGGCCAGCAGCTTTTACTTTTCAATGCACTTGTCGTCAACTTGAGTGGCTTATATTCAGCTGGTTCACCTCGACGCCGGTGGATGTAGACATGCACTTTTCCTGTTGCCGTACACTGAAGTAACACGAAAAAATCAGCTGACCCCTTGTGAAATTTCCTAACTGATCAAAACCAAACTGTAAAGACAGGCATCAATCCACGCTCAGCTTTGGTCAAGGGAGACTATGGTAAGATTACATGAATTCAAAATAAACCTACAATTCCTTCAAATTAATTTGAAGCCAGTTTAATTTTTTGAGCCAGCTTTGACATCTGCAGATATGAGTTTCTGAAGAGGGGCCTGCTGAGGTTAGATGTGCTGAATAATATCCATTTTCATATCAGAAAAAACACTGCATTAAACTTGTCTTAGCTCACTGAGCTGAGGTCAACAGGTAATATAACCAACCTGTGAGGTGGCTCACCCGTAAGATAAACACATAAATGATCCCTGATAGAACCGATATTAAAGGCACATCAGTGACAGGGAATGCTATTAAAACTAAACTATAAACTGGTGACATTAACTGCAAAAGAAGATTTTTATTGATACATTTCAGGTAGAATTTAGTTTTCAATAAGGAAACAGTGTAAGAAACCTGAATTTGTTGCAACAAATTTAAAAAAAAGCTTTTATGCTAATTATTTTCTGTGATAATATTTTTCAGAGCTCATCATCTGTGACAGCTCTTGGCTCTCTTGACTGTAACCTCCTGTGGCAGCTTCTCACAGACTCAATCAACTCCTCTTCCCCTCCCCCCTCAGACACACACACACACACACACACACACACACACACACACACACAGAGACCCCCTTCCAAAAACCCATCAAAGAGTAATACAATGGCTCCATCTATAGGATAAAGTCGAGAGTCGCAACAGGAAGTTACCCCAAAATCTGAGGTTTCAAACAGGAAGTTGGGTTTCCGAACTTTGACGGGCCAGAACCGGCACACGCGCTTCGACCAAAACTCACAATTTTCGGAGGACTTCTTCCAAAAATTGTCAAGGAGGGGCTGACAACATTTGAAGTCAATCTGGTCACCCGTCTAGAAACTGGACATCACACTATAAAATATGTCATTTCCTGCTATAAATAGGTGGTGCTACAACAATTGTATGAATATTGACATATGGATGTGTGCAGATAGGTACCATTAACAATCCTGTAAAGTTTGATGCAGTTTGGACAAAGTATGGCCGAAATATAGCAAATATAAAGCAACTTCCTGTTTTGTGGCGAGTGATCGAACTTTGAGGGGCCATAACTTCCACGCCCTTCAATGAAAAGTCAGAAACTTTTGCAATTTAACTTCGTCTATGTCTTAAGAACAAATTATCAAATTTTGAAGTCAATCGGATAATGCGTCTAGGACTAGTTCGCGTTCAAGCGACCCCTGGAAATGGCCAAAAGCACACAATTTTTTCACCTTCCGGTCAAAATAAAAATACTTTCTGTTGGGTTTAGAATATGGCTCCAAGAGACTTTTTGGTGCGTCATGGGATGTTACATATGTGTGCAGATTTTCAGATTTTTAGGCGCAACGGGCTTGAGGGGCTGTTCCGTTAAAAATGTAGGTGGCGCTACCGAGGCCATTTTGCCACACCCATGCTCAAGACCCCTAAATTCTTAAATTTTTCGCCGTGCCTGACGCGTCTGCAAATTTTCAGGAGTTTTGACGCATGTTAAGGCCTTCAAAAAGGCAATCAAAGAGGCGGAAAAAGAAGAAAAAAAATAATAATAATAATAATAATAATAAACCGAACGAAAACAAGAGGGTCCTTGCAACTCGTTGCATGGCCCGTTGGGCCCACGCAACTCGTTGCTCGGGCCCTAATAATAATAATAATAATAATAAACAGACGAAAACAAGAGGGTCCTTGCAACTCGTTGCATGGCC